>NC_081415.1:671056932-671216932 GCF_030272615.1 Cryptomeria japonica | reverse complement strand
ATTGATTCAAAAAATGCTTTGCATTTCTCTACATTAATGTTTCAGGTGTTGTGACTTGGAGGACATGCATATAATTTTTGTGTTATATCTTGTTCAAGTTTCAAATGTTGGTGTTGTCTACAAGAGTTAATTATGATGATCTATTCATGATTAGTTATCCTAGCCTTCTAGAATGAAGTGTCTTGTATCAAGTTGCGTTGTGTCGGTATGTTTCTTATGTGATAATAATACATAATTATTTGCAAATTAGATTGGATATTGAAAGAACATCCTTTCATATTATGCATGATGCTAGAAGATCTATTTGGTATTGCATTGGGTTTGGCGTTGGTGTTTCAAGGTAATTGGTGTGGTTTAGTTGAAAAAATTTGTTTTCCTGTTTGTGCTATGTCCTTGAGGATCTAATATTACATTGGAGATTGTGTTATGTTGTATATAGGCCCTACTTTGGTGTGTGGGGATCCATATTGTGTTTATTCATCTGGAAGATATGTTTTTGGGTTGACTAGTCGTGTTCTACATGGTTAGAATGCACATTACTTTGTTGGTGACTTAGGAGGATGTGTGCTAGTGTGTGAGTTGTTTGAGGTAGCTTAGAAAGATGTAATATGATGTTTTTAGGTCCTCTCCATCTCCTAGATTATACCACTTTCACCATAATTATGTTTGATGGAGGCTTGTTAGGACTTATGTTCGTCCCCTTCCCTAACCAACCTAATTGATGTTTTGCAATGAAGAGGATGATGTGTAAAGAAGATCAAATCAGCGTTGATGGTGTGGATAAGTGTGTGAATCAATATGTGTGATGTTCCTACATAATTACATCATTTTCAAAGTTAGTGATGTAAATTTGAGTCGGAGGAAGTGTGTGGTGATTGTTTTGAAGTTAGTTGCTTGAGACAAAGATTCAAGGATAGCTTCATGCTTGGAGATTAATGGAGGTAGTATTGTTGAAGGCCTATTCATCTTGATTCATATGTTCAAGTACCTTTTTTAAAGATAGTGAGTCTCCTCAACAAGTTCTTTGTATCTTTCCCTAAGACATTGTGTCTCAACCTACAAGTCTCGTGTATCTTGCCCTGGGTAGTGCACCTTAGCCTACAAGTCCTTCAGGGAGCAGTGAGTCTAAAACCTTATTGTCGTTTTGGTCATATATTGTTAGTTGACTCTCACTGTGGTTTTTTCCTGTTTAATTTTTCCATGTAAATCTGGTGTTCTCTTGTGCATTGTCGATTCGTTTATTTTATCTTTCATTGTTGTTGATAAGATTAAGGTTAAGTTGACATTCATTCATGGAATAAATTTTAAGTGGTTGATCAAGATTTATTCAACCCCCCTCTTAGTCTTGAGGTGTGTTTAACAAACATATGTGTCATGCAATCTTGTATCACCTATAAAATATTTGTTTTGTATTTAGCTTCACACAAGAGTGGTGTTTTATGTAGAGGGATCATATGAAGATTATGTATATTAAAAGAATATTTTTATTTTACATAGCCATATACCTTCACACTTAAGGTATAATTATGCATGTATACTTAATATATGTGCAAATTCTCATTTGATGGCATAGTTGGATTCAAATATCATGCTCTATTTTTACAAGGAATATTTGCACATGGGCTTTTTATTTTGTTGATGTGGTTGAAATTTATTGAAATAATTCATGATCTAGGAAATGTTTTGATTTGATCAACATTCAACAAACATGATTCATGTGGTGCCTTGGAACTCATTCTTATCTTTCTTATTCTAACATTTTTTAATTCTTGGAAGGTGAACCTAGTGTTTCTAATGAGTTTTATTGATTCTATTTTATAAAACTTTAGATCCCAAAGATTAAGGGAAGAGATTGATATCGAATTAGAGAGATGAAGGTCATGAACTTTATCACACCTTATATCTTTTTAGAGCATTGAAAAGAGAACTAATTCACTAAAAAAAGAGTCTCTACACAATTGTAATCTTATTGTGAATAGGGTAGCATTTGATTTGTAATCAATATTTCTTTTTGAAGTGAAAATATTACATGTTTTTATCTCTCCACAATAATTTATTTTACTTATTTTGTGTATTATGTAAATTCATTAACTGGTTTCTCATTTGATTTGTTATTGGTTTTACATTTGTTTGTATATGAGAAAGTATTCTTAGTTCTAAAAGAGGTTAATATTTGCATTATAGGTAGTCTAAAAGTGAAATGACCCATAATTTTTGAAGGAAAGATGGTTAAAACAATACAAAACCATGTAACACCAATATATCTAAAATGGTAAGATGCATTTAGGAATCCCTGAGGTGATCAAGACCACATGTAGGTGATGGGAGATTGTGGATGGGGATATAGTAATGATGAGAGAATGTATTGTGAAGAACACAAATGTGATGCTATAGGTTCAAAAGATAAAATCAACACATAAGAAAAAAAATTCATAGCCTTGCTAAGGTAGGGATAAAACTAAGATTTGCTCTCGAGCTACTCAAGTAGCTTAAATATAGAGAAAATATTTTAGTAGATCACTAAGCTAGACAAATTAATTGATTTTGAGTTAATAAAAGACCCCAAACACATTTTTTATAATTACACTAAGCTAAAGTAGCAATGTTGCCTTATGGTGGGATTTACTCTAAAAAATATGTGTAGAGGGAAACACATAATATCTCACAGTGGAATTGCATGATCAACAAGATGAAGACTAACTTTATGTATGGTCACCAGGATGAAGAGAAATTTTATGCTCACAAATTACATAATAGATTTTTTTATTAAGCTCTATAACTCATGCCAATAGGAGTACTTTATAAAGGCTCATATATCGATAAGTTTTATCTGTTAGAACATTCTTCTTAGAGTCATGTTTTTTTAGCTTAAGTTCACTTAGTTGATCTTTAGTAGACCTTTATTTATCTCATTTCTGTTTTCTTTTAGTTCTTCTAATTTTAGATTAGGGTATCTCAATTGGATTGTTGGGAAGATTGTTGGATTTGGTTGTTGTCATTGTTGTTGCTAGGATATGTTGTTGTCATTGATGTCAACATATTCCTTTGATTTATTCTGGTGACTTTGGAAAGAGTTTTTGATTCAGTTTTAAAGTTTGGTTTTGCCGATCACTGCTTTGCAAAATCCAGTATATTCCGGTGTGATCAAATCTTGTGCTGAGACTTTGAGATGTTGTTTGGGATGATCTTGTATATCTTCATTTTTGATGATTCATGATTTGGTGCTCCGCAAGTTATCTTTCTTTGTGACAATTGTCGATTGGTTGTGTTCTTGATCTTTGAGACGTTAACCGATGAAGATTAGAAAAGTGGGTTGGTGCAACTATTTCGGATGGTTCTAACATGCTTGCTAGTGTTTCCTATTTGTTTTGGTGATCTGCATTGATCGTTGAGTGAGTTTTTGGTGATTTTTGTGAATCGGTGATGATTTTCGTGTTATGCGGTATTTCTTGTGGTGTAGCATGTTGCGGTTGATCTTGGTGTGATTTCTAGTGGATGTGATCATTTGGGAGTTTGAATTAGGTCCATGTTATATAATTTAAATCATTATATTGGTCTGGTGATCGATCTTTTTATCGTGTAATATAATTTTTATAATTATGAGTTGAGGGTTGAGGGTTTTGTCGACCTTGTTATCAAGGTTGATGATTTGTATTTATAGGTGAGATACTTATGTAATTTAGGTGTCGGTATTGTGTCTGCATTATCAGAGAGAGGTGATTGTGTGAACAAGAGACTTATCATTTGTTGGGAACCGGAAAGACAACTGAGAGGGGGGGTGAATCAGTTGTCAATGAATTTCAACCCAATTATAAATTAATTCAACTTAATACTTAATACCGATAAACTAATCTTAATGTTGGTTAAACAGATTAATAGTGTATATCAATACCGGTGAAACTTAATGCATGAAACAGAAAGAGAAACAATATCCACAACATATAACACATATTTTTTTGACTTGGAAACCCTGTAAGGGGAAAAACCACGATGGGAAACCTTACCCATTATCAAATGATACTATTGCAGATAGTATGTGTATACAAATGGGGTCTACACATGTAGAAAGGCCAACCGCCTAGAGCACACTGCTCAATAATGGGATTCGCACTGACTACAGTAGGATGGTTAAATCCTATAATAATGTACTGCTTCAAAGTGCATCTGCAATGCTGGATTCAGTGCTGGTCTAAGTTCTGATAAACACCTTTAAACCTTCCTTTAATCTTTAAATGATTTCTACTTGATTCACTCTATGATCTTCTCATATGATCTTCAATATTTGCAAATACCATGTTACAATACCATACCATGACCATACCTTCATCTCACAAATGAGATCTTACATTTATACAAAACCTAAGACCAAATACTAAGGTCGACTCACTAAGAATATTACATTCAAATCAATTGCAAAATAAGTCTTGACAAGATGTCAGCCTCAATACAATAACCAATAATATCATCTCCATAACGTGTCATGCTGATCTGGAATAGATAATGTATACCGGTCCATCACCTAGACCTATCTGTCGGTAACAACAAATATGTCAACCTGATTAGACCAATAACCAAAACACCAAAACCAAGTATCCAAACCATGTCTTTGACATAATCAAGTGATCTCCAGATGATAACAAGTCATCATTAGTACTGGTGAACCATATAACCTATCGATGAGCATATACCGAGGACTATGCATAAGTCACTGACCTTGTCGGTGAACACAATGTGTTGGTTCAACAGTAAACCAATATAACCATAGTGCCAAATCAACAATGTAGATCTCCAAAAGGATAAGTGTTTACATCAATGACAAAACCAAGGTAACACATTTGTAATACCAATAATCTCCCCCTTTGGCATTGATGGCCACTAGATGGAAAAACATCTAAGTTGCAAAGCAAAATGCCAAAAAACCAAAAACCAACAATCTCCAGAATAGATCAATAGTAGAAATCAAAACCAAAATACAAAGGGTATATATCTCTCCCCCAATGAATAATGTTTTTCCATAGATATCTCTTCCCCTTTGACATCAAATGCCAAAACAGTTAAGAAGAAATACCAGAACATACAACCAACTACTCCCCCTGAGAAGTAGCTCTCCTCCATCAAAGTCGGGAAAAGATTTCTCTATTAGTTTCTGTCGGTTTAATGCCAATCTTCAATCATCTAAGTTTATGTCGGTGAGGGTATTACCCCAAGCTACTCTCTAAGATATTCAAAGGTTTCCTTAGGCAAAGGCTTTGTAAAGATATCTGCAATCAGCTCTTTAGTATTCACATAAACCAATCTTACTTCATTTGCTTCAACATTCTCTTTCAAAAAATTATATTTGATAGAAACATGCTTAGTCTTAGAGTGAAATACTAGATTCTTTGATATATCAATTGCTACTGAATTATCACAATAAATGATTATCGGTTCTTTGCATTTTACCTTTATGTCCTTCAACATTTTCTTAATCCATAATACCTGAGTACAATTAGTTGTTGTTGCAACATATTATGATTCTACTATTGATAATGGGGTACAACTATGCTTCATGCTTATCCATGAAATCAATATGCTACCAAGAAAGAATGCACCGCTAGTGGTACTCTTTCTGTCATCTACATCTCCTGCCCAATTTACATCAATATATGCACATAAATCAAAATTTTCATCTTTAGGATACCATAAACCAAGATTTGTTGTGCCTTGTAGTTACTAGAAAATCCTTTTTACTGTTGATTCATGATTTTCTTTAGGATTACTCTGAAACCTTGAAACAATACATACTGCATTCATCATATCAAGTCTTGTTTGTGTCAAATACAGTAAACCTCCAATCATAGATTTGTATCTTGTTCGATTAACAAGAGTTGAATCATCCTTCAATGTCAATATATCAATTGTAGTCATAGGAGTACTTACCGGTTTAGAGTTTTCCATACAAAATTTATTCAGTAGTTCCTTCAAGTATTTTGTTTGACATATGAATATACCTTTATCAGTTTGTGAAATCTGCAATCCTAAAAAGAATTTTATCTCCACAATCATAGACATTTCAAATTCTTTTTGCATCTTGTTAGCAAAGTCCTTACACAATCCATCTTCTACTCCAAAAATGATATCATCAACAAAAAATTCAATAACCAAGATGTCATCATTAGTCACTTTGTAATATAAGTTGTTGTCAACATTACCTTTAGTGTAGCCAAGCTTCAAAATATATTTGTCCAATCTAGCATACCAAGCTCTAGGAGCTTGCTTCAATCCATACAGAGTTTTCCTTAATCTACAAACCATATCTTTATCATTTGTCAATGAAAATCCATCAGGTTGTTCAATGTAAACTTCCTCTTCAAGATCACCATTCAAAAATGCACATTTTACACCATCTGATATACTTTGTAGTTCTTATGAGCTACAAATGGAAGAAATAATCTAATTGCCTTAATTCTAGCTACTGGTGCAAAGGTTTCATTATAATCAATTCCCTCTTTCTATGAATATCCTTTACAAACTAATCTTGCTTTGTTCCTAATTACCTTACCATCTTCATTAAGTTTATTTTTAAATACCCATTTAGTTCCAATTACATTTTTGTCTTTAGGCTGAGGAACTAATGTCCATGTATTGTTCTTTTCAATTCGTTCTAATTCATCTTCCATTGCTTTTATCCAATGTTCATCTTGACATGCTTCAGTAACAGATGTTGGTTCAATTGAGAAATTAAGCATACCTCTTCATTTGCCAGTCTACCTCTTGTCATAACACCTTGATACTTATTCCCAATTATCTGATTTTCTGAGTGATTCAGTCTTACATACCTAGTTTATTCACATGTTATTCTTCAGTCACTGTGGAATTCTTTGATGATGTCGGTGTGACTGGATCCACATTCTGTAGTGGTGCAATCTGTATTGGTTCATTTATGATCATCTCAACTGTCGATTCAGAATCTACAGACCTTGAATTTCCTCTAAAGTGTTCATCTATCTTCACATTAGCACTTTCAATGATCTCCTGCAATCTTTTATTAAAACATCTATATGCCTTGCTCTTAGATGAATAACCAAGAAATATTCCTTCATCACTTCTAGGATCAAATTTACCAACATACTCATCTCTCCTAATATAGCATTTGCTTCTAAATATTTTGAATTATTTAAGAGTAGGAGTATTGCCAAACAATAGTTCATAAGGGGTCTTACCAGTTTCACCTTTGATGTGAACTCTGTTGAAAGTGTAAATTGTTGTATTGACTGCTTCTCTCTAGTACACATGAGGTAGATTTGCTTCCAATATCATGCTTCTAGTTGCTTCCAGAATAGTTATGTTCTTCCTTTCCACAATTCCATTCCACTGAGGTGTCTGGGGTGCTAATAGTTGTCTTTTGATTCCATTCACTTCACAGAATGTATTAAATTCCTTTGATGTAAATTCTCCTCCTTGATCAAATCTTAAACATTTGATTTTTTTACCGGTTTCATTCTCTACCATTGCCTTGTATAACTTGAATTTTCCAAAATCCTATGATTTCTCCCTGAGAAAAGTAACCCAACATATTCTAGAATAATCATCAATAATTAGCATAAAATATATATCTCCCTGTAGACTTCTTGTTCTTGTCGGACCACACAAGTCAGTATGAATCAAATCAAGAACATTATTGGATTTCTCAGAAATACTCTTAAAGGTTGTTCTAACTTGCTTTCCCATTTGGCATTCCTTACATATTGAATTATGCGGTTTCACAATCTTAGGTAAATCCCTTACTGCCTTAGTTGAATTGATCTTTACAATGTAATCAATATTCACATGACAGAGTCTTTTATGCCATAGCCAACTTTCATCAATGTGAGCAATCAAACATGTCTTTTCATTGTTCTTCAAATGAAAGATATTACCTTTAGTCTGATTACCGGTTGCAATCTCCAATCCAGTTATGTTTCTGATTTTGCATTTTCTATTATTGAATTGTAACTGAAATCCCTTTTCGACTAATTAACCAACATTCAAAAGATTATGCTTCAAACCTTCAACATAATAAACATTGTCAGTACTGTGCTTACCATCCAAAGATATAGTGCATTTTCCTTTGATTAAACAATCTTTATCATAGCCAAATCTTACTAGACCTCCATTATATTCCTGAAAAGATAATAATTTACTTTTATCACTAGTCATATGATGTGAACATCCATTATCAATGATCCATTCATCTTTTTCCTCAATTTTAGCTATCAGGGCCTGCTCTACCGGTGGGACGGTAGGTGTCGGTTGATCTTCTTTTATTGCAACGAATGCCCATCCATTGTCCGTCGGTTCTTCATCAGAATCATCTATAACTCCTTCATCATCATAGTAACATGATTTATTTATGTTCTTCTTAAATCTGTATCTCTGATATTCAGGGTTAGGCTTATATGTTCTTTTAGCTTCCTCTCTCAATTTTGCATGTCTATCAGGACATCTAGATGCTATGTGACCAACTCTATTTCAATTAAAACATTGGTGCTTTACCTTCATACTTACTTCCAACTGGACCATTAGGCATCTTCCTTGCAAATAGTGCTTCAAGTTCTTCTAGTTCTTCATTTTCCCTCCTAATATCTTCAAGTTCTTTTGCATAAAGTGCTTTCCAATCAAATTTGTCAGATGATGATGATGATGTTGTAGATGATGATGCTCTGAAGGCTAAATCGGTCTTAACTATAGCAATAGGACCAAATTCCTCAAGCTCAAATGTTGAAAGTTTTTCAACCAAGGTATCTCTAGATATTGATGTATTAGGCATTATTCTCAACTCATTAATAGCAGTTGGTTTCATTTTGTAAGCTGGTGGCAAAGCTCTTAAAACTTTAGAAACAATTTCATCTTCACTTAAGGATCCTCCACAACATTGTATTCCTAAAAAAATTCATTAACTCTTTCCATAAAAGCAGAAATTCTTTCATCTTCTTCCATTTTCAAATTTCATACCTGACCCGGTAACATTCCAGTTTTGCAATTCTGACAGTGGTATCTCCTTCATTCAATGTTTCCAGTTTATCCCAAATAGATTTAGCAGTAGATCGTTCTAATAATCCCATAATTTTTTATCTGATAATGCGCTTAGAAGTGCTTCTCTTGCTTTGCAATCATTCTCCAAGTCCTTACCCAATGTCGGTGGATTAGGTTGATTTGGAGTAGGACCAACATAGCCATTCTTTGTAACTTCCCATATGTCTCTTCCAATGCAATTCAGATGTGTCTCCATTCTGATCTTCCATATACCATAGTTAGTTCCATCAAGTTTAGGACTGTCCTTCCTGAAAATGTTCATTGCCATAGGATCTCCTCAAGTTGTTAGACTTCTACAAAAAGAGGACTTAGCTCTGATACCAATTGTTAGGAACCAGAAGGACAACTGAGAGAGGGGGGGTGAATCAGTTGTCAATGAATTTCAACCCAATTATAAATTAATTCAACTTAATACTTAATATCGGCAAACCAATCTCAATGTTGGCTAAACAAATTAACAGTGTATATCAATACCGGTGAAACTTAATGCATGAAACAGAAAGAGAAACAATACCCACAACACATAACACAAATATTTTTGACGTGGAAACCCTATAAGGGGAAAAACCATGGTGGGAAACCTTACCCACAATCAGATAGTATGTGTATACAAATGGGGTCTGCACATGCAGAAAGGCCAACCGCCTAGAGCACACTGCTCAATAATGGGAGTCGCACTGACTACAGTAGGATGGTTAAATCCTAGAATAATGTACTGCTTCAAAGTGCATCTGCAATGCTAGATTCAGTACCGGTTTAAATTCTGATAAACACCTTTAAACCTTCCTTTAACCTTCAAATGATGTCTGCTTGATTTGCTCTATGATCTAATCATATGATCTTCAATATTATCACATACCATGTTACAATACCATACCATGACCATACCTTCATCTCACAACTGAGATCTTACATTTATACAAAACCTAAGACCAAATACTAAGGTCGGCTCACTAAGAATATTAAATTCAAATCAATTACAAAATAAGTCTTGACAAGATGTCAGCCTCAATACAATAACCAGTAATAAATCATCTCCATAACGTGTCGTGTTGATCTGGAATAGATAACGTATACCGATCCATAACCTAGACCTATCTGTCAAGAACAACAAATATGTCAACCCGATTAGACCAATAACCAAAACACCAAAACCAAGTATCCAAACCATGTCTTTGACATAATCAAGTGATCTCCAGATGATAACAAGTCATCATTAGTACCAATGAACCATATAACCTGTCGATGAGCATATACTGGTGACTGTGCATAAGTCACTGACCTTGTCGGTGAACACAATGTGTCGGTTCAACAGTAAACCAATATAACCATAGTGCCAAATAAACAATTTAGATCTCCAGAAGGATAAGTGTGGAGATCAATGACAAAACCAATGCAACACATCCATAATACCAACATCATTCAGTGTACTGTTGAGGTAAGACTGGTGTTGCAGAGAAGACAATTTTGCTTAACTGAAACTGTCATCAGGAATTTGTAGATTCTATCATTGTAGTTCATTTCTTCTGGATTGCAATCCGAATCATATTGTAAGTCAGTGAGACTTCCCTGAGGGTTGTAGCCTTCCAGGTATATATCTTTTGAGCAGTGAGCTCTAGGCAGTGTGCCTGAATGCATGTGCATTCCCCATTGTAATATTTTTACATACTATTGCAACTTATCATCTTACTGTGGGTAGGTTCCCACCGTGGTTTTTCCCTTAACTGGATTTTCCACGTCAAAATCTTGGTGTTGTGTGTTGTGATGTTAATTTGCTTATCTGATTCATTGCTGCAATTTATCAGTTTATGTTTTGAAGTTTAATTTTATTTGATCCGATGAAGATTGATTCACACCCCCCCCAACCCTCTCAGTCTTCCTTCCTAATTGCTGCTAACAATTGGTATCAAAGCTAGATCCTCTCGTAGAAGCTTAATGGATTGAGGAGATCCGGGATGGTAGCTCAAGGTATTCTTTTCAAGAAGGATAGTCTGAGGTTTGATGGAAGTAACTATACTATATGGAAGAGCCGGATGGAGGTGCATTTCAAATGTCTTGGAGAAGATTACTGGAAGATTGCTAAGAATGTCAATGTTGTTTCTCAGAATGGACCATCCACTCCTGATGAGGTTAAGGAAGAAGAATATAACATCAGAGCGAAGGAAGCATTTCTTAGTGCCCTGACTGATTCTGAAATGACAAATGTTATGGGACTTCAAACCGCACATGAGATCTTGTAAGAAGGTGATAGCCAAGTGAAAGTTGCTAAGATGTAGAGCTTGAAAGGAAAGTATGAAACATTGAAGATGGGAGATGATGAGAACATACATTCATACATGGCTAAAGTGAATGAACTTGTCCTTGGTATCAAGAATGTCGGTGGAAAGATTAAGGAAGATGAGATTGTTGCTAAGGTGCAGAGATCTTTGTCTCCTGCTTATAAACATAAGGTTGCTGCTATTGATGAGATATGGAGTGTGGCTACAGTGACAAGAGATGTATTGGTTGGAAAACTTGTTGCATTTGAGTTAAGAAAATTTGGAGAATCACATGGAAAGTATGAGACTGCATTTAGAGCATCAACATTGGTATCTGGTAAGCAGAAGTATGATCCTAATGATTGCAGGATATCTAGATATGAAAGAGAAAGAAGAGAGATAGAAAAGGAAAAAAAAGAGCTTGATAAGCTTGAAGCACTGATTTCTCAGAGATTGCCTAAAGGTGTCAGTAAGTATGATGGAAAGTTTCCCTTGAAATGTTTTTCTTGTAAAAAGATAGGACATTTTTCTTCTAGATGTCCAGAAAGAATGGCTAAGTATGACAAACTTGATAAGTATGATAGGAATGATAGATATGAGAAGCATGAAAAATATGATAAGCCTTACAAGTCTAACTGAAAGTTTAGGAACCAGAAGAACTGTTATTATGCTACAAATGAAGGTGTTACAGATGATGAATCAGAAGGAGATGAAATTGTGTTTATTATCATCAAAGAAGATAGACACGCACATGGTGATTCCACAAGTTATTTTGTTGAGGAGAAAGCTTTGGTCATTAAGGTAGAAGAAAATGGTGTATGGGTGATTGACAGCGGTTGTTCACATCATATGACTAGTGACAAAAGCAAAGTTGTAAGAATGGAAAGGTATGATGGTAGAATAGTTAGATTTGGAGATGACAAGGCCTGTGTAATCCGTGGGAGAGGTTCTATTTCTTTTGATGGTAAGCATAACACTAATGATGTCTTGTATGTTGAAGGTTTGAAACATAATCTTTTGAGTGTTGGACAGATGGTTGATAATGGTTATGATCTACAATTCAAGGATGGTAAATGCAAGATCTTGAATGCCTCCAATATAGAGATTGCATCTAGGATTAAGACTGAAGGTAACATTTTTCATTTCAATGTTGGTAAGAAAATTTGTTTGATTGCTAAGATAGATGAGAGTTGGTTGTGGCATAGAAGGATGTGTCATGTAAACTTCGATTCATTAATTAAGATTAGTTCTAACTAAGTTGTTAGAGATCTACCTAAAATTGTTAAACCTATTAATCTAGTATGTAAGGAGTGTCAATTGGGTAAGAAAGAAAGGATTTCTTTCAAGAGTAAACCTTATACATCTAATGGATTTATGGATCTTGTGCATACTGACTTATGTGGACATACAAATGTTAGAAGTGCGCAGGGTGATAGATACTTTATGTTGCTAATTGATGATTATTCGAGAATGATGTGGGTTGTCTTTTTGAAGGAAAAATCAAAAGCATTTGAGAAATTTAAGATATTCAAAGCTAAAGTTGAAACTGAGTCTGGATTGAAGCTGAAGTGTCTAAGATCTGATAGAGGTGGAGAATTTTGTTTTGGTGCATTCAATTAATTCTGTGAGATACATGGAATTAGAAGACAACTATCCGCTCGTAGGACTCCACAATAGAATGGGACTATTGAATGGAAGAATAGTATTGTTTTGGATGTTGTAAGAACCATGTTGATTGAAGGAAATGTTTTGAACATCTACCAGAGAGAAGCTATTAGCACTGCAGTTTATACATTCAATAGAGTTCATATCAAAGGTGATATCGGTAAGACCCCTTATGAGCTTTGGTTTGGTCATATTCCTACCGTGAAACATTTCCATCTTTTTAGTAGAAAATGTTATATTAAAAGAGATGAGGATCTTGGAAAGTTTGATGCTAGAAGTGATGAAGGTATCTTTTTGGGATATTCCACAAAGAGTAAAGCCTACGAGTGCTATAACAAGGGACTAAGAAAGATAGTTGAGAGTGAAAATGTGAAGGTGGATGAGAACATTGGGAAGGAGATCCGAGCTTATAATGATGGTCAACATGTTGTTTTAACTCCTTTTCAGCCTGAAGAGCCTAAGCAGAATGATCTGGTAGAAAGTGTTAATCCGGATGTTGTTGCTACTGGTGATGATGTACAAGAACCCGAGGATTAGAACAATCAGAAGACTCTGAGGTATGTTAGATTGAATCATTTTGAGAATCAAATTATTGGTGACAAGAATAAAGGTGTGATGGATAGAAGAAGGTTAGCTGCAGAAGAATTATGTTTGATTTCTAAAGTTGAACCTAAATATGTTGTTGAAGCCTGTAAAGATGAAAACTGGGTAAGAGCCATGGAAGAAAAGTTGGATCAGATTGAAAATAACAACACTTAGGAACATGTGCCTAGACCTAAGGATAAAAATGTTATTGGTACTAAGTGGGTTTTCAGGAACAAATTGAATGAAGCAGATGAAGTAGTCAGAAATAAAGCTAGACTGGTCTACAAAGGGTATTCATAGCGTGAAGGGATTGATTATGAAGAAAAATTTTCCCCGGTTGCCAGAATTGAAGTTGTTAGACTGTTACTTGCTTATGTTGCTTATAAAGATTTCAAGGTATATCAGATGGATGTCAAATCTATCTTTTTGAATGGTGATCGAGAGGAAGAAGTTTACATTGAGAAACTAGATGGATTTTCACTATCGGATGATGGAGACATGGTATGTAAGCTGAAGAAAGCACTTTATCCAGTGAAACAAGCTCCTAGAGCCTAGTATGCTAGATTAGACAAATATTTGTTGAAATTGGGATTTACCAAAGGTGTTGCTGACAGTAATATGTACTTTAAAATTGAAAATGATAACATTTTGATTGTTGAAGTCTATGTTGATGACATTATCTTTGGTGGTGATGATGATATGAGTATGAAGTTTGTCGGTGATATGCAGAAAGAATTTGAGATGTCTATGATTGGTGAGATGAAATTTTTCTTAGGTTTGCAGATTGCACAAACAAGAAAATGTGTCTTTGTATCTCAAACTAAGTATGTGAAGAAACTATTGAAGAAGTTTGGACTAGATGATTCCAAACCTGTTGGAACTCCTATGGTGACTGGCTGTAAATTGTCCAAAAATGATGAATCTCCTAAAGCTAATCAGAGTTTGTACAGATCTATGGTTGGTGGACTGCTATATCTTACTTAGACTAGGCCTGACATTATGTGTGTTGTGTGTATGGTTGCTAGATATCAAGTTGATCCGAAGGAGGGTCATGTCACTGCTATTAAGAGGATATTTAGATATCTAAAGGGAACTATGGATTATGGTTTATGGTATTCGAAGAATGATGACTTCATGTTATGTGCTTACACTGATGCAGATTGGGCCGGTGATGTTGATGATGAGAAGAGTACTACCGGTGGAGCATTCTTTTTAGGTAAGAATTCGGTTTCATGGGCAAGCAAGAAACAAGATTCAGTATCTTTATCTACTACTGAAGTTGAGTACATTGTTGTTGCTAGTACTTGCACTCAGATAGTTTGGATGAAGCAAATGTTGAAAGATATCAGAGTTATTCATGATGAGCCTATTGTTATATACTGTGATAATTCCAGTGCTTTAAACATGTCAAAGAATCTGGTACAACATTCAAAGTCTAAGCATGTATCGATCAAATATAACTACTTGAGAGAGCAAGTCAGTGAAGGGAAGGTGAAGCTGGAGTATGTATCTACAAAGGAACAATTTGTTGATATTTTCACTAAATCTTTGCCTACAGACACATTTGTCTATTTGAGAGACAAGTTAGGGGTATCCACCCCTTCGGATGAAGATTAGATGCATTGAGTTGCATTGACCGATGAAATTTAGAGCCTTGTTCTTTTATCTGAATTCATGAGTTGATGATGCTCATCTGCTGGAGTAGTCTGTTGATTTGGTTGTGTATCCCAAGGGGAGAGAGATTCATGATTTTGTACTGGGAGAGAGTTTGATTTTCTATTTTGGATATCTTTAGCATTGCGGTCAAAGGGGGAGAGAGATTATGTGAAAATTGCTTTATCTATTTTGATCTTATGGGGAGTTTGTTGGTGATATCTTCTTTCTTTGCATTGACTGTTTTTCACATTCATATGTTTTCATCAATGCCAAAAGGGGAGATTGTTGGATTGTTGGGGAGATTGTTGGATTTCGTTGGTGTCATTGTTGCTGCTAGGATATGTTGTTGTCATTAATGTCAACATATTCCTATGATTTATTCCAGTGCATTTGGAAAGAGTTTCTGATCCAATTTTGAAGTTTGGTTTTGTTGATCACTGTTTTGCAGAATCTGTTATTTCCTCCGGTATATTTCGGTGTGATCAAATCTTGTTCTGAGACTTTGGATCCATATTGTTTGGAATGATCTTGTCTATCTTCATTTATGATGGTTCATGATTTGGTGCTCTGCAAGTTATCTTTCTTTGTGACAGTTATCAACTGGTTGTTTTCTTGAGCTTTGAGACTTTGACTGATGAAGATTTAAAAAGTGGTGTTGGTGCAACTATTATGGATGGTTCTAACGTACTTACTGGTGTTTCCTAGTCATTTCCTATTTGTTTTGGTGATCCACATTGATCATTGTGTGATTTTTTGGTGATTTCTATGAACCAGTAATGATTTTCGTGTTATGCAGTATTTCTTGTGGTGTAGCGTGTTGTGGTTGATCTTGGCATGTTTTTCGATGGATGTGATCATTTGGGAGTTTGAATTAGGTCCATGTTATGTAATATAAACCATTATATTGGTCTAGTGATCGATCTTTGTATCATGTAATATAATTTTTATAATTATGAGTTGAGGGTTGAGGGTTTAGCCAACCTTATTATCAAGGTTGATGATTTGTATTTATAGGTGAGATACTTATGTAATTTAGGTGTCAGTATTGTGTCTGCATTATCAAAGAGAGGTGATTGTGCGAACAAGAGACTTATCATTCAGTTTAGTGTTGAGGTGAGATTGGTGTTGCAGAGCAGACAATTATGCTTAATAGGAATTGTCATTAAGCATTTGTAGATGCTATCATTGCAGTCCATTTCTTCTGGATTATAGTTCAAATCATATTGTAAGTCAGTGAGACTTCCCTAAGGGTTGTAGCCTTCTGGGCATATATCTTTTGAGTAGTGAGCTCTAGGCAGTGTGCCTGAATGCATGTGCATTCCCCATTGTAATATTTTCACATACTACTGCAGAGTATCATATTATTGTGGGTAGGTTCCCACCGTGGTTTTTCCCTTAATTGGGTTTTCCATATAAAAAGCTTAGTGTTGTGTGTTGTGTTGTTAATTTTCTTATCTGATTCATTGCTGCATTTTATCAGTTTATGTTTTGAAGTTTAATTTGCTTTGATCTGGTGAAGAATGATTCACCCTCCCCCCCTCTCAGTCTTCCTTCCTGATTGTTGCTAACAATCTCTTGCTTTCTATATAGAAAGTCATTATGCATTGTTTTAGTCATTCTGTAATCTTTTCTTTTCAGGAATATAGCATATTTTTCTTGTTGTTCTCATTTGTGGAAGGTGTTCTTTTTTTTTATTTGATCTTGCAGATGTTTGTGTTAAAAAAATTCAACATGGTATCAAAATAGATCTACTAAGTTCTTTTCCATATACTTGAGGGATCCAACCTTGAGATATTTTATTGCCCATTGGGCTCAAACAGAGATTGTCATTAATGCATGTAGCATCCCAAATCTTATGGATTGGTTGTTGTATCGTAAAAATTTAAGTGGTTAAACTTTTGGGTCAATTTGGATGAAGGCACAAAAATTGAGGTGAATCTAGGGGTCAAAAAAAAATCTAGGCACTATGGAGTTAAATGGATGTCCCCATTGCGCTTCAAAGGCCCAAAACTCCTAAAAACACCTGCCAAGTTGTCAAATATGTCACTAGCGAAATCTGGGAGGAGATTTTTTTAGGATACTCTTTACACAACACTTAGATTTTCACAATCTTATGTCTACAATAGGCCATCCTACCATTGCTAGCGCAGGTAGAAAAAAACCACAAGAAATTTGCAGCTTTTTTTAAATAAAAAAAAATTCTTTCAAATAATTTTTTTTAGGTCAAATCAAAACTTTTGTCATGAAGGTACTGTAGTGTCATAAAATTGTGACCCTTTCAATTGTCGACCACATTAGGGTCCTCACGCATGTGAACTGAATCCCTAGGCCTGATCGGAGACCGTAGACTTGCTTGATACCTGAGAACTGCATCTTGCTTGCCCTCTGCATTGCCTAAATTGCATCTTGTCCTAGAAAAAAGGGAAAGACGGGGTCATGGTGCCCCTGTCCCCTACCCTATTTTGGGGCATGACCCTTCATTGTATGCTTTGGAGGTTGCACATTGAGTGGGAAAAACTCCCACAGTGTCGGCCTGTGATGGAAAATTAGTCAATTAACCCTAATTGACAAGTATATAAGTTGCATTTTCCCTCTCATTTGTGGGGGTTCAAGAAGTTGGATGAGTGGGAAGTTTACATGAGATAAAGTATTCAAGAGAATTCAAGCATTCAAGCATTCCTTTCCAGCATTAAGCATTCTCAAGTCTCCCTTCAAGGCTAGGTGTTGTATTCAAGTCAAGGATTCAACCATTGAAGAGGAGATTCATTCCAAGCAATTCTTGCAACATTTCTATCACAACCTCCCTTGAGGTGATTTACAGTTTAGTATTTCATTTACATTTACTTGCAAGTACTTTCTCTCATCATTTGGTTAATTCCAAAACTGGGATTTGACATGAAGGCAAACCCCCAATCCCAACACCTTTCCCTCTCTTTTTTGTGTGTAGGTTGTAGGTGTGTAGTTATACTTTCAGATTTGGACTCCATTTGCAGAGGTGGAAAAACCCTTTTTGTTTCGTGGATTTTTCGAAGATCCGTGTACACTCCCGCTATGGTCCAGGTAACTATTTCTCAAATTTGCAGGATGGCTTCGTTTCGACATATTATTGCCAGACCCAAGTGCACATCTTCATCCTATGCTTCTATCTTGAGTTATAATCATATCTTTGTCGCTTTTTCACTCAGTTATAAATACACAATTCATTCAATTCAAATCTTATTCTAGAAGAGGGAATTAACTTACCATCACTCAGAATTCAATCTCCTTTTCTAGAGGTTGAATCTAATGTATTTTCCCCCCTCTTCTAATGTAATGTGTGAAAAGTGTTTGAAGGGGGATCTGAAGTGAAACTTTCATCTTCTCGGAGGGAAGAAACGATTTCCTCTAGATCTCCATCATTCATTCACCTTTTTCCAACATTACATATTGGTGAACCCGACGTCTTACATGCTTTATTCTGAAAATCATTGCATATATTTCATTTTCAAGTTTAATTTTGATGCAAACTTAGTGTTTAATTCATTCAAAACCCTAGTTTTTAAAATTGAAATTGAACTTGTGTTTTGTAAAAATTGCTTGTTATTGTCTTATATCTGAAAATTGCTTTGTTTGTCAAATTCAATTTCTTCATTACCTTGTTCAATTTGCAAATCAAATTCACAAAATTAAGAGGTTAATTGTCAAAACCCTAATTTTTAAAAAATAATCTTGAAATTGTGCAAAAATTGAATTTCCATTTAATTTTCAGATTTGTGACTATTTTCAAACTTATCTTCTATCCTATGATTCCAATTTTCAATTTCCCTCCTTTTTCAAAATCCAAAATTTTAAAAATTAAGTGGTTAGGTCCTAAAACCCTAATTTTCAAATTTAATTGGATTTTGTGCAAATTTCAATTAATTTCATTCAAATTCAGATTTCTAAAACATTTTCTAAGGTGTCCCTATCCATTAGGCTTGACCCTTTTCAAATTTTCAGTCCAATTCCTCTTTTTCTTCAAAATCCTAATAGGGTCTATTTTCCCATTCAAACCTTCATTTTGCCTATCTAGAAATCGTAAAATCTGCCAATTTTTTGGGATTAGCTTTAAAATTATCGTAATATTCATCCCTAAAAAATTTCAAAAAAAGTTGGTCGGACTGTGTGCATTCCCGCCACGCTCCTCGGTTTTTTTCTCGAAATTTCGGGAGACTGTTATGATTGTATTTACTAGCCCAAATCCAGAATATTGGTTGATCTTGTCGATTGTTGATCCCTCTAGCATTGAAAATACCTCCAAAATTTAACATTTTAAATCTCAAGAAAAATTTTAAAATTAAGAGGTTAATTATAATCTACCTTGATTGTAAAAATTCTGATTTTAAAATTAAGTTATATCCCTGTTGGCAGCACATATAAAAATTTCCATTCTATATGTCGCCTTATTGAGTCATGTCCCCATCTAGTCCTTTGGTCGAGTCATGTGCTTTGAATTTCCCATGCAATCCAGTCTTTGTTGTTTTCTTTAAGTTTCACTGTGTTGAACTTGAACCTTGAACTTGAACCTTTTTGGTTCAAGGTTCAAAGTTCAACAAGCATCGTATTAAAAGTTTTTCCTCCCGCGCAGCTTTAAGTCTTCTTTAGTTTTTGTCGGCGTTTAGCATTGTTTGAACCTTGACCTTGAACCTTTTTGGTTCAAGGTTCAAAGTTCATGATTTGTCATGTTTATGTTTTTGTGTTGCAATTGTTCCTCAAGATTCAGAGTTCAATGTTTAGACTTCTTGGAGATCATGTGACTTGTCATTAGGTGGCGATGCGGATTTTAAGATATGATTAACGGCGGCAGAGAAGAGGAATATTCTTTCTTTAATGATTTGAAATCTGTCATTTATGGCAAGTGTGGCGTGGAGATCCGTATTATCAGATACAAAGTGACTTGGCATTAAATGCATGCTTGAACGCGATCATTTCAGAGTGAGGTCGCACGAGTGAAGAGTAATGAGGACAATTCGTGGTAATCATGGGTAAGATTTTCTCAGCTTTTTAAATTGAGCAGTTGTCTTGTCGAGATTGTCAGTTGTGGAAAAGTCTTAAGAAGAGTTTTTGGAGTGGGAAGAAATAGACTGTGACAGGGGTTTTGCAGATGACAGAGGAAGGTATGTTCAACAACTTTCCTAATTGCTGCAATTTTTAGAAAAGATCTGGGTATTTTGTTTAGTTGTTTGTTTCCATTTTACCTTTTCTTCTTTGTCTGGGTTGATTGGGGAAAAATCATGAGTTAAGCATGAGGCCCACTCTGCCTAAATTAATGAACTCTTCTTCCCCTGTAAGTTCCTTACCAGAGCTGGGTGATACAACTTTAGTTCAATTAGATTTAGATGATTTCCTAGAAAGAATACGGAACCCAGCCGCAGATTCTATGATGAGAGATATTGCACAAAGTGGTTTATTGGAAGCAACCGCATTTCCCACAGTTGCCCCTTGTCCTGAATTGGTTTTAGAATGTATGAACCACTATGATAAAGCTAACAGATGCGTAAGGAAAAATAATGGTGAGGTTTTGTTGTCCATTGATAGACAGACTGTAATGACTGCCATGGGTATCCCACATCGGGAACCCTATGAAGATTGGACTATTGGAAAATCTTATGGAATTCATTATGAGAAAAAGAAGTATTACAGAACTGTTATTGTGCGAAATTGGCTTTTGAGGTTTCAAAAAGGGAGCTCAAGGTTGCCAAGACCTTAACCCGAGAGCATTTGATTCCTAGAATTAGGGATTTGGTAATATTGTTGAGCAGAGTTAAGGGAAATTCACACTCCTTCTATTGGGAAGACTGGATGTATTTCTTCATCCAGGCCACTCTAGACAAAAATCGGTTCATTGACTGGGGAGCCATTATTGCAGAAAGATTGCATGAGGGTTTGAGCAATTATCTTGGGATGTCGAATTTCTATATGTCTTTGTACCTATTATATAAGCTAGCTTGTGTGAGGGAGCTTGTGTGAGGGAGTGGCCTGGATTATTCCATGCTAAATGGGTTCAAGGTATTAAAATTTATGAGTATCACCCCCCATTTGACTTTAAAAGGACATGTTGATAATTACCTTCGCTAGAATGACATTTTTGCTAGGAGGTTGACCTTTGAAGTACAAGATAACTTGCATGGGAGAATGTCTGTAGAAGCGATTGAACTAGTAAATATATATGGTAGTTTCTTTACACAATTTAATCACTTCACTTACATAAGGGTTGGAGGTTTTAAAGGTGAACCCTTTAGGCTACCTAGATATGTTTCAGACTCCTGTATTTTGATTGAAGTTTCTAGGCAGCTAGCTTATTTTGCAAAGGATTATGGTGAAGATTCTGACACAAGTGGAATTTTTCCTATCGATTTAGGCCATTACAGTTGTAGGTTTGTTTCTGATGCACTAAATCTTGAGTTAGAGTTTAAGAGATTTCATTTGAAAACCTTTGTGAAAAGGGATAACTTTGATAGTAAAGGTTTTATTGCCCAATATGTGAAAAAGATAGTGCCTAATCAACATGTGCCCCAGTTGGAGGATTATTGGGAGGATTGCCCAGATGAGTTTGAAGTGAGAAAGAGGAGTTGGTCCAGGTTAACTCTGAAACAGATTCATGACATGAAATTGTCAATGGATACCTCAGGTGTCACTACTGATAATGAAGATGTACTAGATTCAGAGTTTATGAAACGAGTACATAATGAACCTCTCCCGGAAGTTGACTGGAGTAAAAAGATGGAAGATAGCATACAGGCACGCACTTTTAGCATAATTCACAGAACTGAAAATTGGCTTAGGAGTTGCCAATTTCATCCGGCGAGGGCAACCAGTTCAAGAAACAAAATGGAAAGAGGAAGATCGCAAGCAAAACTATTGTTTTAACTAACATCCCTGTTTCTATTGTAGGAAAAAGGCAGACAAAGATTAAAGAAGAAAAACTTGACACTGAAGATGCACTTTCTATTGGTGGTTGAGTTACCAGGTCAAGGTACAAGAAGAACTTTCAGCCACCTGCCGCTCATCTCATTCTTGATTTGGACGCTGAGGAAGTACAGTGTGATATGGCAACCCCTATTTCAGATGCTGACAAGGTCTTAACTGATTCATATGCTACTACCCAGGATTCACAGGTGCTTGATATCTGGTCTAATGCAGACAATGCTACACTGCTGCCTTCAGGAGGGCCTTCCCCTATGCAATCTAAGGAACTGACTCTGGCTCCTAAATGGCTAAATGACTCAATTACCAGGAAAAGAAATGTGGTGCCTATTTTGGTGTCAATGGAAGATGCTGTGAGTAAATGCCTGGGAAGATCCATGAAGCCTAAGCGGTTAAAAATGGAGACTATGATTGGTTTTGACGAAGACACAAAGCATTGGACTGCAAACATTGCTAAACCTACATCTGATAAGGATGCTACCACTACTTCAGAGGTGGATTATACCATTGAGCGAGTTGATTTGGGGGTCAGAACTAGATCAGTTGATGTGAAACATTTGGAGACTTCGACCAAACGGATTATCTCTCGTACTTGGAAGGACGAGAAGGACAAGGCTAAGTTGAAGCAGAATTTAATGCAAATGGACCAATATATTCATGCTCTGTAGAATAGTTCTTTGTTGTTGTCTCAAAGCTCGGTGCCCTTTAGTTCAAAATCCCTAGGTAATTAGAAGTTCTTTGATGAGGTTCAACGAAACAAGATGATTGCAGAGATTTTCTCTAAATGGCTCACCTCGATCATGCATCAAGGAACCAATTACATATCAGATTTAGTCCAGATTTTCAAAGATGCTAATGAAGTTACCAAGGAGTTGGATGCCGACTTAATCTCGTGGAAAAAAGAAAAGACTAAATGGGCAGTGATTCCAAAGCAAATGCGCGACATTTAGCGTTATGGCTTGATGAATTTTCTTGCTAAAAGATAAGTGCCAGGGTTAAACGAGGATATAATGTTTATATGCAAAGAAAGCATAGAGTGGCACAACCAAATCATTGAGCAGGGTCTTAGTGAATCAGCCAGTCTACGAGGTGAACTAACAACCTTGAGGACGACCATGCAAAAGGAATTGCACTGCGTAGATGTCCAATTGCTTAAGGAAGATAGCCAGACTTTGGAAGATACTGCAGAGATGATCAATCAATTCAGCAACCACATTAAACAAATTAAAGTGGAGAAATCCTTGGCTATGGAAGATTTTATGAGGATTTCCAAAGTGGAATCAATGCTCACAGTTTGTCTGGATCACTTGGATTCACACAGGGACAAAGTACAAATGGTGAAAAGGAAGAAAGAACTCTGGAAGCAAAGGGTAATACACATCAGCCTGCCGCATGTAATAGTAATTCAGGGGTTCTCGAAGGTGCATCGAGAGTGGAGTGCGGCAAAGGCGGTTATGGTGTCTGTCCAAAATAATAACCCAGGAAATCCGACTGAGATGGAATCGACAGCATGACTAGCATTGTTGGCAGTTGTTTGCCAGTGAGTCTAGTCATTTTTTTTTAGTTTCAGTTATGCAGTTAGGGTAGTTTATCATTAACTCTTTCACGTTAATTTTATCTTTGGTTCAAACTATTGGTTTGGAGACCTATTTATATGTTTTGTAATAACTTTAGAGGGGTTCACTAAGTTTTTGAAAAACTATCTCTTTAATTTTTTTGAACGACTTTGTGTATGTGGAAGGTGGATAATCATCTATGAATGAAAATCTAAATGACAGTTATCTTTGACCTCGAATCTGTGTGTTTGATGTTTGAAATTTGGTTTCTATGAGAATCTATTTCAAGAAAAGATCTGTTATAACTTTCTATGTGCATAGAAAATTACCAGTGAAATTCATCTTTTAAGCTTTTCATTTTGTTTTAGTGTACATGTGAAGTTTGTCAGCTTTATACAAAGAGTTATATATGAAACAATGCTTGTGTTCATTTGGTGTTGACTAGTGAATGCAATTACCTTTTTGTGCTTTCTGGTGAAAAGTATAATATTGGTTGTGTGTAATTTGGAGTCGATTGAATATCTATTAATGGGAGTTGTACCTTAATTCAGAGGTTAATCAATATAATGATTTTCCAACTATTTGGTGAAAGTTGTCTTTCATTTCTTGAGCTATAGGGTATAAAGATTAAATAAATTGTGAGAGACAAATCTGTTTACAAACAATCCCCTTGGCCCTAATTTTAAAATTACAATTTCCTTTGATTTATTATTTTGGAAATTGTGTCATTTTCTTCTTCCAAGAAAGTTCAAATTGTTTAATCATTATTTTCTTAAATTTTGTATTACTCAATTTTGTAAGCTTTGTTCAACATTTAAAATTTCAATTTTGCCTCTAGTGCATGAGTTTCACCACTATTAGTCCTACCTACACCATCCCCGTTAGATGAAGTATTAGAATTAAGGCTTCCCAAGGTTTAATTCCCGAGGAGATGGAGCATAATTTGGGTGACTTCTTTAATGAGGATAATGCTAATTCTTGACATCCTACTCATGTCCCTATCTATCCAATTGATAAATACCATGATGAACAACAAGAAGCTTTGACTAGAGTTTCCATAGATCAACTTTCAAAATTGGACAATCAATTTGATAACTTCCAACAATGGATGTCCCAAGAATACCCTAATAGTGAAGCTCCTCCATTAATTGAAGGCCTTAAACGCATGATTCAAAGTGATAAGAATGGAATTGATATATTGTGTGGCATTGCTCATATTGTCGATTCTAATGTCATTCCTATCACGAGTTGTGCTGCGAACTTAGGTTATTCACAACCTTCAAATCAAATCAATTCTTTTATTCCTTTGACCACTCCAATGGCTAGTATTCCTACCTTCACTTCAAATATCATAGCTACATCAACTCAAAATGTCATTCCTACAACCAATAGTCATGGGGGCAATCCCTCTTCTTCATTTAATCCTCCATCTTTACCTATGTCTTCCATAAGTATTCCTATTATCCCTCAACCAATCAATGTGACACAAGGGAGCAATTCATTCAACAATTTTGTTCCTCCTTTAAGTGTCTTGTTTCCTACGCAATCATCACCTATGCCTACTTATCATAATGTCCCACCACCTTATTCTCAATCCATGCCTTCCTTCAATAACATCACACCATCTTCTCAATCAACCATGTCTAACATCCATTCTTCTACCGAAGCAACCATTAACAATCTTGCTCAAACCATGTCTTCCTTACAACAACAAATTGCTTCTATGAGTCAATCCAAGTTCAGTGTGCCTACCTTTGATGTTGTGAGCCCACTTTCTCTTGATATTGTTAAAGTCATGCCACCTAAGCATGTTGAGGTCCCTCAATTGGAACTCTATAATGGAAAAGGTGACCCTCTTACGCATGTCAAAATATTTCAAACCTTGTGTACTGATTTTGCTTATGATCAATGATTGCTTGCAAAACTATTTACAAGAACGTTAAGAGATAAATCTTTACAATGATATTGCTCTTTGTCGTCTTATTCCATCACTTCTTTTCAACAACTAACAAATGCTTTCATCCAACAATTTCAAAATAACATTGGTCCTAAAATCACTTTCACTGATTTAATGCATTGTAAAAAAGGTGTTAAAGAAAAAGTGACTGATTTCATTGGTAGATATAAGCATTTGTGTGCTCAAATTTCTTTTCATGTACTTGATAATGATATTCAACGAATTTTCATTTCTAATTTATAAAAAGATATCAGGGAAAATCTTTTTTTGTCTGAGTTTACTTCCTTTCCGCAGTTGTGTGCAACACTCCACAATTATCAATTGGTTATGAGTCAAATGGAGCAATCTACTCCTGTGGATCCGAGTGATAAGGGGGAGAGTGTTCAACAACCGTTTGCGAAGTTCAAACCAACAAAAAGCTTCATCAATTTCAATGATACAATCAACAACAACAATGTGAATGCTACAATATGTGCGCCTTCTATTTCTAAATTTTTCAAAAGAGAAAGACAATTTACTCCTTTGAATGAATATTTACATAGTTTTATGTCTCAATTGTTGCAAAGAAGTGGTTTGAAAGTCCCTCCTATAAAACAAGTTGATCCTTCTAAACTTGCATCCCCTTATTTTGATAACAATTCCTTTTGTCAATTTCATCGTCAGCCTAGTCATGATACTGAGAAATGTTTCTCATTGAAAAATAAGATTCAAGATTTGATTGATAACAATACTATATTTATGGCAGATGTTAATGATAAGGGCAATAAATCAGTAGCTCCTCCTAATCAAAATCTTAAAATTTTTACTGATCCTATCTTCTCATACCTCTAACGTGATTGAGACTGAGTATACTTCTTTCTCCTATGAGGGATTCACTTCTATGGCTTTGAACTTGGTAAATATGGTATAAAAACAAGATACACCTAAGGATTCTTGTATTACATTTGACCCTAGTGAGACCATAAGAGCACCCAATGGCCTTTTATACATATTGTGAAGGTTAAGGATATCCCTTGTCATGGCACTCTTGTTGATCCCTCTTGCGTGGTTAACATCATCACTGAAGAGTATCTTTTTACTTTACGATTGTATAAAACAATATATGATGCCTCTAATATAGTAGTGAAGTTATTTGATGGATTCTCTTGTCCTACCATTGGCTTTATCACCCTACCTGTTGAAGTTCATACTAAAACCATGGATGTTGACTTTGTTATCATACCTTCTTTCGAGCAATTCAATGTGAAGTTGGACTATCCTTGGCTATCTTCCATGAAGGCTATTGATTCTCCAATCCATGTGTTTGAAATTTCCTCACAATGGAGAAATCATAACCGTAAACCATATCTTATTTCGTCCATCTGAAAGAAGCCCTAGTGTTCCTATTGATTTCTTTTGGCCTAAGCAATTTCAATCTCTTCCATCAAGGAGTGATGTTCTTTTTCAATCTTATCAAAAATGGAAGAAAGATATGATCTTATCCTTAAGTCAACCTAGATCCCCAACAATTGACATTCCTATCATACTTGAAGATGAATTTATTCCCCTCACGGATAGAACTAATCTCCCTCCTAAGGAAGATCTTCAACCTATTCCAATGGATGTGACTATACCTTCTCCTCAAAAGAACAACAATATTCTTCCTAAGGTTAGACCTATACCTCCTCCTCATGATGGACTTGGTCTTCTTCCTACACCTAACATTCCTCCTTTATATGGTGCAGTTCCACCTCCTTCCTCTTATCGAGAGAAGAGGCTTTCTTCTTCTCTTGTCCAACCTAAAAGACCTCAACCTAAACCTTCAACTATCAAGGAGAGAAACATTCCTACTTTTTCAAATGTTCCTCCTCCCTCTCATCCTTCCACTAAGACTCGACAGAATCGTTGTGTGAGAGAACACCGATGAAGATGTCGTGTTCGAGCTAATGAAGTTGTCCCTCAAAATATTCAATCTCCCAAGACTCCAACAGTTGACATGATTCCCTTTTCTCCTAAGCAAGATGTTCAACCTACATCTCCAAATCATAAGTTGCACAAAACATGTGATGGTTTTACTCCTATTCGTGTTCTTGCTCCTCTTTCTCTAATATTTGATGAAGAAATGAGTGAAAATGTTATTCGTGATGGCAATACAACTCCTAATGCTTCTGATAGTGATTATGAATATGTTGATGTGGACATGCATTTATCAACTGAATTTTCACAAACCCTAATCCTAGCTCCTAGAATCGAACAAAGTGGCTTACCACATGAGCATAGTCCTTGTTTGGATCTTGTGATAGCTCCATCTGTTGTGCTCAATGTCTCTTCTCTTGCATGTTGCTCGCCTTCCCGAAATAGTGATCAGCAAGATCGGGAGGTAGATAATGTGCTAGATTAGCAATATTAGCACAGTAGATTTTCTCTCTCTCTCTCCTTTCTTTCTCTTTTGTGAACATTCTTCTATGTGTATCCTTGTTCTTCTATTTTTCCCTCAATGTCTACTTGAGGACAATGCAAAGCATTGAGATCTTTTCTTGGTCTCTTTCATGTTGACTCAAAAGACATCCTCTCTTCCCTTTCTTCTAAGGTTGTGTCCTTTCTTTGGAGAATGGCGATTATTATACGCATATACATATATGATATACAAGAGTTATCATACAACATAATGACCCCGAGGAAAGTGAAACTACCTTGTGCTTTGTGTTTTGTGTTCATTATCCTTGGGTTTATTCCTCACTTGGGGGCTAAATCCTTGTGATAACATGCTCCCTCTCTTATATCTCTCTTGGGTGTATCCTACCTTAAAGAAATTGCTCCCGATAAGACATGTGTGATCGCTTTAATGTGGGGGCATACACTCCACTCATATTTTCCTTTTCGATACTTAGAATTATTTAGTGAACTTGGCTTTGCTTCATAATTTTGGTATCTTTTTTGTGACTCATAGTGAGGGGAACCTTGCTACTTGCAGTCATGGTTTTCCCTTCTTGATCTTCCCTTTTACTTTGTCAATCGATGTCGTACGATCCTTAGTCCACTAGAGGCTTGGTGCATCTTGCCTCTTTACATGGTAGAAGTTTTTCAATCTTGTTTCCTTGTACTTTACCGACAGTATTGGCGTACGCTTATACTCCCGCTAAAGTGGGGGCTAAATGTAGTGTCATAAAATTGTGACCCTCTCAATTGTCGACCATATTAAGGTCCTCACGCATGCGAACTAAATCCCTAGGCCTAATCAGAGAGCGGAGACTTGCTCGATACCTGAGAACTACATCTTGCTTGCCCTCCACACTGCCTAAACTGCATCTTGTCTTGGAAAAAAGGGCAGGACAAGGGCATGATGCCCCTGTCCCCTACCCTATTTTGGAACAGGACCCTTCAAATTATGCTTTGGAGGTTGCACATTGAGCGGGAAAAATTCCCCCAGTGTCGGCCTACGATGGAAAATCAGTTAGTTAACCCTAATTGACAAGTATATAAGTTGCATTTGCCCTCTCATTTGTGGGGGTTCAAGAATTTGGATGAGTGGGAAGTTTACATGAGATCAAGTATTCAAGAGCATTCAAGCATTCAAGCATTCCTTTCCAGCATTGAGCATTCTCAACTCTCCCTTCAAGGCTAGGTGTTGCATTCAAGTCAAGGATTCAACCATTGAAGAGGAGATTCATTCCAACATTCAATTCCACATAAGAAATTCTAGCAATAATTCTATCACAACCTCCCTTGAGGTGATTTATAGTTCAGTCTTTCATTTACATTTACTTGCAAGTACTTTCTTTCATCATTTGGTTAATTCCAAAAGTGGGGTTTTACTTGAAGGCAAACCCCCAATCCCAACACCTTTCCCTCTCTTTTCTATGTGTAGGTTGCAGGTGCGCGGCTGTACTTTCAGATTTGGACTCCATTTGTAGAGGCGAAAAAACCCTTTTCATTTCGTGGATTTTTCGGAGGACCGTGTACACTCTCACCATGGTCTAGGCAACTTTTCCTCAAATTCGCAAGGCGGCTTTTTCTCAACATATTATTGCCAAATCCAAGTGCACAACTTCATCCTATGCTTCTATCTCGAGTTATAATCGGATCTTTGTCGCTTTTTCACTTAGTTATAAATACACAATTTATTCAATTGAAATCTCATTCCAGAAGAGGGGATTAACTTACCATCACTCAGAATTCAAGCTCCTTTTCTAGAGGTTGAATCTAGTGCATTTTCCCCCCTCTTCTAATGTAATGAGTGAAAAGTGTTTGAAGGGGGATCTGAAGTGAAACTTTCATCTCTCCTCAGAGGGAAGAAAAGCTTTCATCTAGATCTCCATCATTCATTCACCTTTTTCCAACATTACAAGTACAATTTGTCCCACCTGCACACTCAGGACCTACGTAACCTATATCGCTCATAAACATCAACTTTAAGATTGGAAAGTTTCTTTAAAAATATCCTTGCCACTAAATTTAGCTGGCTCCCTAAATTGAGAGAGGAGAATCTTTTGAGAATATCTTGTCCAAAAAAAAATTGGTTTTTTTGGAAGTATTCCATTATGGAAAGCATTTTGACTTGTGTAAGGTTTTTTGGCCACAACTTGATCATATGAAGTCAAAAACATGCAAAAGAGATATTGTCAGAAAGCTGGTTTAGGTGTTGATCTAGTAGTGGTGGTGTTTTTTTTCTAGATTTTGCTCCAATTTTCCATACCAAGCTTGTCAATTCATGCCTTCAATTTTTTGCTTTCAACACCATAACTTGATGTAGCATCGTAAATTGTACACCCTTAATTGGGTGGTACAATTCCATGCTTAGGTTAGCAATGGCCTTAGTGTGTTGCATTTTACATTTTAAATTCCCTTTAATCAATTAAATTAATTGATTTAATTAAATATGAAGTCTTATTTTATCACTCCACACATCATAAAATTGGGCCCTTAACCTTAAGTGTGCCCCTTTTTTATTTTATCCTTTTAATTCATTCATTCATTAAAATCCTAATTAGGTCCTATTTCGACCTTCAAGGCCCAATTTCACATATCTAAAAATACTGAATTGTCGCATCGAGCTGGGATTTACTTTGTAATTAGGATATCTTGCATCCCTAAAAATTTGGAAAAAATTCGATTGGACCATGGTGATTCACCATGGTCCCAAATTTTTATCCCTAAAATTCGGGATCATGTTTCGGTGGTATTATAATGTTTAAATCCAACTTTGTGCGAAATTATATCAATTATAGGCTAGCCTATGATAAAAATTAAAGTTAGGGTTTCATATATATAACCTTTCCTTTTCTCATTTGAAAGATCCATCTACAAGCAATTGAAGGAGACCTCTTATGAAGTGAAAGTGCAGGTTTATGTGAAGTCTTCAATTAGCAAATCAAGCATTCAAGTCTTCATCAACCATTTTCATCGTCAATTGAAGCTTTGGAGATATTGAAGAATAATAAGGAGATCACCAACTATTGATTGATTTGTACCTCTCCCTTAGGGTTTGGTATGGTTTCATGTTATTTTCATATCTTTATGTGAGTTTCACATCACTTATTTTCAGATTTACATTATTGCTTTAGATCCATATTGCATTTGTGATTTGAAGCATTTATATTATGTTCATTTAGGGTTTTTACTCCAAACAAAGGGTAGGACTCTAGTTTGCATTCTAGCTCATTAGGATCTTACAAACACATGAGATTATAGTGCACACACACTTTTCAATACATTATCGGCTATTTGTGGAGGTGGAAATCACCAAAACAAGGGGTTTGACTAAGGCAAAACCCTATATAACCACCCAAACACCATTTTTCAAGTTGTAGGTGCAAATACAGAAATTCAACAGAGCGGTAAACTTCGGGAAAGCCAGAATTTGCAGGGATAAGTCCAACTCCAGAAGAAGGTCTCAGTATTTTGGGACCAGGGTTCCCAACACCCTGTTCCGGAACGAAGGTGCCCAATGCCCTAGTCCTCTATTTTTTGGGGCATCTTTTGGCAATTCTGCACCTTAGGTCTCAGTTTGTAGACTCTAGAGTTTCAGCTTAGTACAATAACAGGGACCAAGGTGCCCAGCACTCTAGTCCAACACAATCAGGCTTAGATTCTGATACCAAGTGCACATCATAATTTCCCCTTCAGCTCTATACTTTGTGTCTCAATTTCACTTTTGTATTTATCTGTTATTGCAGTTTACATAGTCATTTTCCTTCATCTTTCTAGTTTAGTTTGTTATTATTGCATATTTAATTCATTTCCCTTTCATGGAAGCAAAGGAGTAGGAACCCTAAAATTATTCCTTGGCTCTCTTTCACAAGAAGCAGTTAAAGTGAATCACTTCCTTAGGCTCTTCTGTATTCCAATGTATGGAGGAAAGTGGGGTTAGGTCCTAAACTAACCGATCCCATTTTCAACAATCACACTTTCTCAAACAAACGTTGTTTTTCATAAATGAGTAGGAATTGGAAAGGTGGTTCAGTTCTCTATCCAGATTGATATTAGTTTTTCCAATTTTTCTCTACGTATTTAATATTCAAACTTTTCTATTTTTAATTTATGGCTATTTACTTGGTCATTTTGGCTTATAGAAACTTATTTTTTATGTTGGATGACCTCCCTTTGGGTGTTCTACATGTATTTCCAGCATTCTGTCCTATTTGGGCATTTTGAGCATCATTTTTCATGCATTTATTTGTTTATAGATGGACTGAGATAAAGTGCCACTCTTTTGTACGGTTTTTAGTTGACTTTGCACATTTTGTTGTGCCTTGTTTTGTATATGCATTGTATTTTAAAGTTTCATGGGGGGTTGTGTAGTGCCTTTGGATTTTCCATCACACCTTTGTCCAATGAGTATCCCTCCACAACAATATCGAATCCTACAGATTATTGTCTCATCTGTGTGTACATTGGATGCATACCCTTTTACAGTTGCAAGTTCTTTCAAGTACATGTTCAAATGTTTGTTCTCCTTCATGCAATACTTGATGACATATAGTTTTAGTGCACCTATTATCTCTTTCCATTGTCAACATTATGGAGGGGTTTCTACTATTGATGCTAATGCTTCCTTGGATTCACTTTAGAGTGAGCTACATATTGAAAATTTATTCCTATGTATTATCATGATGCAGTGGCTATATTTTAGTGAAATGGAGCTTTTACCATATAAACATTCTTGCATTCCATTTTTGTGGAGGCAACTTATCCTCGGTTGATTATTTCTTCAAACTATTATCATTTGTATCTTCAATTTCTAGATGTTTTTCCTTTTTTTCATTTGTTTGATCAAATAGTTTCGTTGGGGGCACTCATGCATATTTTTGTCTTCTCGATCCTAGTCATCATTTTATTTTTAGAGGAGGTTCTTCATTAAACACTATAGAAGTCATTATTCAATATTTGTTTGCAACTTATTTGTGCTTCAAAGATGTTCATATTTCTTCTCTTTTTTGGAAAATTGACCTTAAGGCTTCTTAGTCTTTCATTCTCTTTTATCTCTTTTGGAGAGAATTTTTCTCCCGCTACGTGTTTTCTCGTTTTGTCCATTTGTGAGAGATTGCATTGCATTGGTTTGTACATGAGTACCTCATCAAGCCTTTGTTGGAAATATGAGTTGATGTGTTGTTGTGGTTGTCATTGATGTCAAACTTGTTGTTCTGGTTTGGTCCAGGATATTTGTGGTGTAGAGTTATCTTGTTGTGTTGTTGGTGCAGTTGTTGTGTTGGTTGATTTGGAAGTGCTTGGGTCTGAAATCTATTGTTGGTTTTGAATATCATCGTTATCTTCATTGGATATAGTTTCAGTATCATGGATATGTTGGTTCTGAGGTTCATAAATATCCTTGTGTTCTCCAGGTGTTGTGGTATTATTCGTTGTTGGTTGTGAGATTATATGTTTGACATATTCTTAGGTCCAGATATGATTTGTGGAAGCGTGTTTCATATTTTATTGGTCTCATCGCAGAACGTGGAGATCCGGATTTGAGTTATTTTCTTTGGAGAGTATGTTTTGATCGGTAATTGCTTAAATGGTTATGTAGCGTGTGGATATGTTGTTGGTTAGGTTCTGGTGAATGCAAATCGGTGAATTAATCTTTGGAAGATGTATTTTGGTCCTCTCTTTCTCGAGGAGTGGATCGGCATGTGTGGTTTTGGTTCAAAAAATATATTCTGATTCAGGCTGACTTGTTTTTAAGCTTTGATGATCTATCTTGTATATAAGGAATTTGAATGTTTGAGTTAGAGAAATTGGAATGAGAGAGGGCGTAGATGATGTGGTTAATTCCAAAGATCAAAGGAAGTGTGAGCAGCGAAGAAGAGTTGTGTTTGAATGATATGCACGTTTTGTTGTGACTATGACAGAGAGTTGAGACATAGTGTTGGCAGTTGAGATCAGAGTTATGTGTGTTGATGTTGATCGCTTGATGCAAATTTCAAGGACAACTTCATGATCTCAAGATCCTTCTTTTCAAATCATTTATTTGTATCTTTCCCTGAGTGTAAAATTAGTGTCAGGTTTGACAGGTTTTGCTTGAGGTCATTGCCCCTCCTTCTAGCTAGGTGCATTATGGGGATGCATCTTTCCAAGGGGATCTTTCATGCCTATTTCTTTTCCTGGATCGATGGTGTGACTACTCTCAGGGGGAGCAATGGTGAGTAGTAGTTTGCAGTGGTATGCAGTGTTGTTGTGACCTTTGTCCTTGGTGGAAAAGAGGGAGAGATTGAGTTGTTAGTTTGGGAGAGACTGAACAATGTGTTTTGGGAGAGATTGTGCCAGTTCTAATAGAGTTTGAGAGATATTGAGCAATATTATTCTTCTTTGATTTTTGGTTGAAGTGCAGGTTTTATCAAGTGTTTCCATCAATGAAAAAGGGGGAGATTGTTGGAAATATGAGTTTATGTGTTGTTGTGGTTGCCATTGATGTCAAACTTGTTGTTTCAATTTAGTTTGGAATGTCTGTGGTGCAGAGTTATCTTGTTGTGTTGTTGGTGCAGTTGTTGTATTAGTTGTTTCAAAAGTGCTTGGGTCTGAAATCTATTGTTGGTGCTCAATATTATTTTTATCTTCATTGTATATAGTTTCAATATCGTGGATATGTTGGTTCTAAGGTCCAAAAACATTCTTATGTTCTCCAAGTGTTGTGGTATTGTTCATTATTGATTGTGAGATTCTATGCTTGACCTATCCTTAGGTCTAGATATGATTTGTGGAAGCATGTTTGATGTTTTATGGGTCTCATCGTAGCGTGGGGAGATCTGGATTTGATTTATTTTCTTTGGAGAGTATGTTTTGATCAGTAATTGCTTATATGGTTGCGTACTGTGTGGATATGATGTTAGTTAGGTTTCAATTATTGTGGATCAGTGAATTAATCTTTGGAAGATGTATTTTGGTCATCTCTTTCTCTTGGAGTAGATCAATGTGTGTGGTTTTGGTTTGGAAAGTATATTTTGATTTAGGTCGACTTGTTTTCAAGCTTTGAAGATCTATCTTGTATATAAGGCATTTGAATGTTTGATTTAGAGAAATCGGCATGAGAGAGAGCGTAGATGATATGGTGAAGTGCAAAGATCAAAGGAAGTGTGAGCAACAAAGAAGAGTTGTGTTCAAATGATATGCAATTTGTGTTGTGACTATGACAAAGAGTTGAGACAGAGTGTTGGCAGTTGAGATCAGAGTTGTGTGTGTTGATGTCAGTCACTTGATGCAGAGTTCAAAGACAACTTCATGACCAGGAGATCCTTCTTTTTAGATCATTTTTTGTATCTTGCCCTTAGTGCAGTTAGCTTCAGGTTTTGCAAGTCCTTTTTGTATCTTGTCCCATGAGCAGTTAGTCTTGGTGTACAAGTCCATATCAGTGAGCTCTATCTTTGTAATGATTTCATACATAGTGCATATATTCTTGTGGGATGACTCCCACTATGGTTTTTCTTTGTTTGGGGTTTCCATGTATAAATCTTGGTGTTCATGTGTTGGATATGTGTTGTTCATTAATTATTTATGTACTGCTCTAATTGTTTGTTTAGACTGATTCACGCCCCCTCTTAGTCTTGTCTTAGGTTCAATAGCCTTATGTTGCTAAGACTCATTCTTGCATTTCATGCCTTTAATGGTTTTTTATTCTCCCTAAGTTTCACTTAAGAGGGGGTGTTAGAGCATTCTATTCTTAGAGTCATGATTTTTTAACTTAAATTTACCTATGTTGATCTTTAGTTGAGAATTATTTAGCTCCTTTATGCTTTCTTTTACTTCTCCTAATTTTAGATTAGGGAATCTCTTGCTTTCTATAAAGAAAGTCATTATGCATTGTTTTAGTCATTCTATAAGCTTTTCTTTTGAGGAATATAGGATATATTTCTTGTTGCTCTTATTTGTGGAAGGTGTTCTTTGTTTTTTGTTTGATCTTGTAGGTGTTTGTGTTGCGAAAATTTAGCATTATCAACGTCTAAGTATTTGTGTTGATCATTTGGAGGATGATGTGGAGAAACTCTCTACATGTGTAAATGGTTTGTGTACCTCAATCCAAGATGAGATTTGTTTAGTGTAGATTCATTCCATAGGGGAAGCCTATCATCTCATCTCATAGACAATAAAGTGTGAACACAAACCAAGGCAACAAATATTTGTGTGAAAGGGGTATAGTGTTGTACCTAGAAAGTTCAACACCTAGGACCTAATCACACATGTTACTAAAAGTGGTTAAATGAAAACAAAAGGCAACAAATATTTGTGTGAAAGGGGTATAGTGTTGTACCTAGAAAGTTCAACACCTGGGACCTAATCACACATGTTACTTAAGTTTACTTAGGAAACACATAGGAAACTTACCACTTTTAGTAGATAGTTATCACATTATCAATTTTCCACCATAAGTGGGTGACAAGTTATCACTTTTTGTCAAACACGTGGATGGAGTTTTCAATGGTGCTCTTGATGGTGTATTTGGGTCCCTTTGCTCAACTGTCTTTTTCTCATTTTCTTCTTAGGTTTCATCTTCTTTGCAAACTTCTTAATTTTGAGGAACATCTTGTACTTCTTCATAGTGTCTTCCCTCATCTTCTTTCACATTTGCACTTTTAATGACCTTGTGCAACATCTTATTACAGCATTTGTATGATTTTCTTTTTTTTGTGGATTAGATTAAGAATATTCCTTTAACAACTCTGGAAATAAAATTTCCTAGATCTTCTTCATTCTCCTTATGTAACATGTGTTTACTTCACTATTGTGGGCCTTACTTTAAATAACTCATATAGTGTTTTACTATTGCTTAATTTGATTTTGTGCATGATTCAAAATATAGATTGTCTAATGAATCACATATCTCCAAAAGGTGGACCAGATAATTTTGACTCATTAAACATGACTCTAGCCATTTCTTGGATTGTTGTTTTATTTATTTTCACAAATCCATTTTGTTGTGGATTTCTTGTAGGTGAAAATTATCCTCTTATCCCACGCTTTTCACAGAAGTCTTCAAATTAATTTGAAGTGAATTCTCCTCCTCTATCTGATCTAAGACATTTGATCTTCAAACCTGACTCATTCTTTACCAAGGCTTTGAATTCCTTAAACTTGTTAAGAGGTCCATTTTTTTCTTTTAAAAATGTAACCTAAGTCATTCTAGAGTAGTTATCAATTAATAACATGAAATACATTTCTTCCTAGATGCTTCTTGTTCAAGTTGGACCATGGAGATCTTTATGTATAAGCTCCAATGGTTTTGATGTAAGGTGTTCCTTAGATTTAAAACTCACTCTCATCTAATTCCAAAATAGACATTTCTTATAGGTGATGTTTGTAGGTTTTGAAATCTTTGGCATGTCTCTCACGGTTTCCTTTTGGCTAATCTTGACAAGAATGTCAAAGTTTAGGTGCATCATTCTCCTAAGCCAAAACTAGATCTCGTCTTCTTGTCCCTAATAATATTTTTCACTTTTGATTTCATTGAGGATGTAGAGATTATTTGTTGTTCTATATGCATCGGCTATTGATTTCCCATCTTTCTTGATTTTGCATCCTCCAAGATGAAATGTTAGAGAGTTCCCTTGGTCACGCATTTAACTCACACTTAGGAGATTTTGCGTCAACCCTTTAACATGTAACACATTCTTAGTTTTTGTTTTTCCATTATCCAAACTAAGATCATTCATATAAGGCTACCATGAAATGCTTCATCCTTTACTAGATCATAGACAAATTCATAAAATTGGTCAATATTACCCTCATAATACTCAACATTACCCTACTCATTTATAAATTATTTGTCCATACTCATGGAAAGTGTCACTACATAATCCAAAGCATTATGAGGAAGGAAACTAGACACACCATAAATTATATCCTTTAAATTTCACGTGCTCTCACCTCAAAGGATCGGGTGTGTCCTCACCTTATTGCATGAAGCTCACATTCTTGGGAGTGACCGACATATCATCTTGTTGTGGCCTTTTGGACCAATCAATATTACATGACCTATTATGCAACCTTTTTCGCTTTATTGAAATGTGCAGATGCATCATAGGGCAATAGCCCCTTCTCATTTCATGCTACTTTAAAAGATGGGTCTTTCATGGCAGCATCAACTTATCCAATTCATCTTTAATTGAAAGAGGTTTGTTTGCAACAACCCTATTTGATTATGATAGCTTTATATCAACCCTTTTCAAATGTAGTACATGATGCCCTCATATTGCTTTCATATTGATGGCAATTGCATAAGCTTTTCAAAATGTTTTATGCCTTTTTGTTCCTCAAACAATATATTATTTTTAAATCAAAGGCGTCATACTATAAGACAAAGCAAATTGACTCATTTGGTTTCACATAGTGAGGTACCTTTCTCATGGTGAGGATGAGCTAGTTGTTGAATTCCACCACTATTTCATTTATTCTTTTCTTGACAATGGTGAGATTGTGGATGATGAATTTTGGGTTACTCTTCTCATCATACTAGATTTGGAATAGACTCACAAAATCCTCCCAATAAGTTATTTTTTGGGGGATGTTTGAACCATTCTTTAGCACTTCTTCAATAGAAATTGCAAATAATTCCATTATTACATCCTTATCCTCTATTTCATACTCATTGATGATGTTGATGAAGTACCTCAAATGCTCTTCACCTATCATCACACTGTTTCCCTAGAATTGAGGAATATTCACTTTAGTTTCATTCAAAATTGATTAGCGTAATCTGGGATGCTAAAGAAATCGAGTTGCCTATATCTTTCAACTAGCAAAGGCCATATAGATGGTGCAAATCTTTGAGCTTTCCTATGAGCATGATGGGAATTATTTGTACATCTCGTCGCTGATTTTGAAAGCTTCAATTGCAAGGCATGGAAGATTTTGTGGATTTATATTTTGTTGTTGTGCAGCAAAAGCATTGGTCTGAGTTGTTTTGATCAGGTTGAGCCTATAAATCATATCTTATTCCTAGATCCTAGTCAATGAACTCTCTCTCTCTCTCTCTCTCTCTCTCTCTCTCTCTCTCTCTCTCTCTCTTCAACATCATTTTGTATTTGTTGATCAACATCGTGGAAACTCTATTCAAATTGAGACCTATGAGAACCTATAGGTGAAAAATTTTGCTAGTAAATCTAGTGTGCATCCATGTCTTGATCAAGGGAGTCATATGTTCTACATCTACATTTCTAGGCTAACCCCTACCTGCTCTACCAATCATCACCCTTAATACTCATCCACATTGATTCTTCTTCTTTTGAGCAACTAATCAATTGAATCATCGAATTATATTTATATTTTTCTCTTAAATCATCAAAGGCATTGCTTCTAACCAAGGTGCCTACTTGTTGGTCATTATGTCCTAAATAACCACACACATCCTTTATTTTCCACTTACCATGTTGGTTTCTTGCACTACCTAAATTAACTCCTTTTGCACATTGTCTTCTTCTATCCATGACTAGGTTAAATCGATGATAAAAAATCCTAGTCATGTAAAGTCACTTCCCAAAATGGAAAGATTACCTTTTTCTTAGCAATATTACACTACTTCAAACCAAACCAATATCTTCAAACACACAAATTCATATGATCTTGCAATGAATTTTAGGTCCAACAACAATGACATTTTGTTAGCTCCGAAAATCAGTGATCCACTTCTTATAATGAAATCTTACTCACAAAGTCAAGGTTGTCATCATGCAAGTGAAATCATCTCATCAAGAGAACATGAAGGATTAAAGGTAAACTCTACAAGAGTGGATTTTTTCTCCTATGCTTTAAGATCAGCTTAGAGTCCAAAGGATATTCCTAGAGGTTTGAATAAATAAAATGGACAATTGAGAACAATGATATCTAAACCCAAACTATTGATTCAACCCCAAATGTTGTCTCTAAGTTGAGAGCAATTGGCTATCTTAATAACTCGATATAGCTAATTATGATACCATTGGAGTACAAGATGAGGGCAAGATAAATGACTCACAAGATATAAGATGCAAATTTTATGACTATTATTCCCTATTAGTTGTGGTCATGAATTGCAATGACACTAGAACTAGGCTAAAAAGACAAGTTTAATGATTTTTTCTCTTAGTCGTGTGATTGAGTTAGACACATTACACAAGATGTACATGGGGAAAAACCCTTTCAGCGAAAAAACCCCATAAAGCATCATTTATTAAAACACTTACAAATGTAGTCTATCATAAAATAGATTAGAACCTGGGGACACTCCTCTAATACTTCCACATGGCCAATAATACCTCTTGCGCATAGTGATACAACTCACTATAAAGCTCCAAATTTATACACCTTTCAAATGAGAAAGAACCTCCTTAAATATTAGTAGGTATAGCAAATAACCTCCTTTCAAATATCACTTCACATAAATGAGAACTGAAAGACGGCTGACAATAGCAAATAATTCACAAATAATTAATAATTTAATAATTATTATATTATAATTATTTCAAATGAGATATGCGTATAAAGCATATAATATATAAGATTTTATAACCTAATATTAGAATATTATATATAAATGTTATAAGTATGTGACTCCTAATAAGGATGTGACCATGCCTTCACTGTCCTTTAGAAAGGATCTTCCTCCCAGGAGTCTCACATATCTTATAACATCAGTAGTGTGTTATCCATGATACTGCATGTGAATTCTCTAACACCAATTACATAGGCAGCAGCTGCCAAATTCGAAACAGCAATGTAATAATTACTAAGATACTGATTGGAATAATCTATTCTAAGAAGCTTCACTTGTGCATAATCGAGAAAGAAATGTCAGTGTATGTCGATGATAGTACAAAGTTCTTAAGAACATGTATTTCTTACGATAATTTTAGTACACAAACCTTGCTAGTTGCATAAGACAGCAATATATCCATTATATGCTGAACATGTGCATTTAACATTTAATAAATGTCAGACCAAATGCACGAGTCAACGGTGCAACCCTCACAAAGTTAAAGTAATCGTAGTAGTATACAGCTAAATTTACAAAATTATACATATAAACAGAATTAATCGAGGCATCCCATCATCACACATGAAGGTCACTAGCTGAATTGACCAAAAACCTCATACTTCAATAAGAACGGTAAACTTAGACTATACTCACAAGCGCTAGCAACATGGCAGTATGTACTCTCAAGTGCGAACTGATAAATTTCAGTATCTGACAACGTTATACAAGGAAAAAGTAAAACAAGAAATTCATAAAGAAGCATAGAATCCCGATACAAATGAGCTTGGAAACAATAAAATATTTACACCACAAAACATGGACTTAGACTGAAATAGACCAAATGGAATTTTCAGTGAAAGTGAATCAATTCACATTGAAATGGACCAATCGGGATTTTCAGTGAAAGTGAATCACTTCACATAAATGAGAACTGAAAGACGGCTGACAATAGCAAATAAGGCTTCTGTCCACTCAGCATATAGACAGGGAGCTCGATCAACAAGTAAGGGAGCTTAAGGAGCATCCCTCATTACAATACATGTACTTAAAAACGGGTCTGCTGAAATATTTACCACCATCTTTGCATCATGTAGTACAGCAAAGAAAAGATCCAAAAATATGACACATTGAAACTGCAACAGCCTTTATCTTCTTAAACAAGTCCAAGCTGTCTCATGAAGAGTAAATGTTATCAAGTGAAAGAAGTGGATGTATATAACTCTTCCCATATGTCCAAACTTGGAAGCATAGTCAAGGAATAATTCATGCAAACCCTGGTTCATCGGACAGCTGAACCACCTACTGAGGTAGATATTCCAGCAGCTTGCAATTCCTTTAGAGTGGCTGCTAACCAATCCAATCCTTCGTACAAACCTTCTCCCTTTGTAGCACAAGTACCTTGAATGTGCCACCTTCTGTTACGCAAATCGAAAAGACCAAGCCCGTCACAGACCTCCGCAGGAGACAGGGCTCCCTTCTACTTAATCACAATTAGGATATTAGCCATTGATCATGATGATCTTCAGAATGGAATTATGACTAAGTTTACAATAGAGAAGTATATTCCAAAGTAACTAAATCACAGTACTAACCATATCCTGTTTGTTTGCAAAGACCAAGATAACACTATTCCTCATTAAAGGGTCGTTCACAATGGCCTGAGAGAGAAAATCTAAGTCAGAGTAGCAATACAAACAAAGAAGTCAATGAAAAATCCTGAGCAGTTTCATTAACTAGGATAATTGATTATTATTTCTCCAAATGAACAAAGTGATAAAAACCTGAAATTCTGCTTTTGCCTTTCCAATTCTCTCCCTGTCCGCAGAATCAACAACATATATCTGCAAAATGCAAACTATCAGTATCAAAATTCTGTCGTACACAACAGACAGTACAGCCTTCATATACACACACCTTACTTGACTGCAAATTGTTCCTCTTGGTCAGAATGGATGTTAGGATTATTACATCATATGTAGGTTATAATTACTGGTTATCCGTTTTACTGGTAGGTAGTTTAGTAATTTTGAGTAGTTAGTGGAACTACCACCAAATTTGCTTTGTATAAATAGAACTTTGGTGAAACAATGCATTACTGCAGCGTTTGAACCTAACAGTTGTACCAGTCATGCTCATGGCTTTTGAGTTATAGTTTGCAAGAACTTTGTCCTTTCTCTGCTACCTTCCTTCGATGGTGGCTTATTGCAAATAAACAAAGGTGGTATATTTTGTTTTGGAGGTGCAGAACTTAGCAAGGGCAATTGTGTTTTTTTCTTCTCGTCTGTCACTTCTGAACAGATTTTTGTTTTTCTCTTTATAAACTTTCAAAGCATTTGTGATCAGATTCATTTTTCTACACAATAAACTTGAGAGCACTTGTGATTGAATTTTATTGGATCATTTAACTGTAATCAGAGAACATGATTTCCATAGTGGCCAGAAGTTCTAACAAATCTATTCATTATTAGGTCATGTGAGCAGCACTTACAGGAAGGGGCATGAATGAGCTTGGTGCTTCATCATTTCTACACACCACATCTGCAATTCAAGGCCAAGACCAATATCTATTCTACAAGTACAAAGACTGAAATCTCTTCAACATAGAGGACCTTCATTTTGCTGGTTGTGTAAAACATTAATAATGGAAGGTGGTTTCCCAAATCTGCAAAACATTCATCAATTGAATTTAAAAAAAGCACTTATTGTGCAATCCTGGCTGCTCACTCCTTGCACCAGCAAATACAGATGCTTTCGAAACAGAGTGTAACAGACTGCGCAAAGAATAGCAATATTCAGGCACTGCAGACGAATTTACAATTAGGCCACCCAAACAATTAGTTGAACTCCCAAGCTTTGTTAGTGGAGGAATATTTTTTGTTTCCAAAAGTCTGGGAAACCCACTTAATGTTACTGAGTTCTGCTGCAGAAAATAGTGAAATAATTTTTTTAATCTTGGTCTCTGAAAATTAAGTACAAAATGCTGCATTTATTTTTAATTCAAAATGGAGCATAGACATTGGTTGATTGGTTCATAAATCATTGGAATTTGATTCAGATGAGTCATAAGTTCAAAATATTTATATTTTAGACCACCACATTTATCAACAAACATTCAACTTGCATTTTTCAGAAGGAAATTTCTTTATAAAAACAGATACAAAAGTTAGGTTGCCTGTGTGCATTATCCGTTGGAGACATAAGACTCGTGCCCTATGTTCCCTGGGAACGTGTCCCCTGCAAAATTGGACCCAGTCCCTTATAGAGGATGTTTTGGGGATACAGAGACAGGCAGGAAACATCAACCGCCGCCCCCACTCCCCACTCCCCACAACCCCCGTACACAAATTTTCAAAAAAATAGGAAATGTTTGCAGTACTGCAAAATTTGGACTGGGGATGGCAGGGTACATTAGCTAGCCATCTCCTATGACCCAGCACAAGACAAACTTTTTTAGAAAAACACAATTTAGAAAAACCAGAAGGGAACGTGGGAAACCAGAAGGACCCCCACATCCCTTTACATAAAACTGAAACCTAAAATTGTTTTTCGTTTGTGTGGTTTGATTCTAAACTCCTGCCCATATGCACTGGAACGTCTTATGCCATGATTCCTACCAGTAGGATTGGCTTCTTTTGTGGACAGGCACATTTCATTGCTGCTCTGTATAACTGAAGTTTCCTGTATCTAGATGGAATGCTCCAGAGATAGAACTTGTAATGAAATAAATAGGCAGTGGCAATGTGTATAGATATGTATCACTGACCTGCACCACGTTTTATTGTCAATGAGGAAGAAACCCACAATTCTTAGCTGTCCGAAATGAGGACCTGACTATAGGATTTTATTTTAAAATTACAACACCAAGGGCTTCTAATGGAAATTATAAGAAAATTCATTACTCTAGCCTGCATGTATCTTGCTAATAAACAACATAGAAATACAACATGAAATGAAGGACCTGTATCATTGATTTTTTTTACATATACAAACAGAAGTACTTGGGTCAATGATGTCCAAGAGACACTGTAATACAGCCTCTCTGTTGCATCGCTGGGCATAATATGCAGAGGTTGTACTAGGTGAAACAGGAAAATCTTCCTTCATTGCATGGTAGTTACACTGCATACACTCAACCACTCATAATATTAGCAAAGACGGGGTAAACAACACCCACAACTTAATATAGATTGTCCATAAGAATTAGTAAGAAACTGCATACAATGTTTATGACCTCTCACATTATTATGTGTAATTGAATTTTGTTTAATTGTATCTGCAGTGTTTGTATATTGTGTTGATGTGTATACTTGAGTAAAGGGATTGGTTTACTTATGTGGCGAATAATCATTTCTTAGACTGTCTGACAAAGAGATAATAGGTGTGAATTACACAAGATTGGAATCCATTAGACTATTATTACTGTTTGCCTAAGAGACATCATATGTACAGTGATTTATTGTTCTGAGCTATAAAAGGAGATTATGGTTCGAAATATTACTTCCATTAACATCTTTTCTACCTTCAAACATTTTGAGTAATAGTCTGAATTTTATATCAGGACTGAGAAATTTATTAAATGGCATGAGAAATTCATTTGATGAGTGAAATTGGTAGAAGTGAAGCCTACACTTGTCTTTATATTATTTAGGTTGTGCTGCTTATATAAACTTCTAATGGGGTGAGGTTAAAGGTCAATTCAATATTTGATCATTTGACAATTCCGAGGACCATAACAAACAGTTCCAACTCTCATGTGAAATCTCAAATCAACTCTAATGTTATGTATTAAGGTTCTGGTTCTACAATGTATATGATGAATGCCTTTTCAATTTGATAATATGAATATTTGAACTTTGCTATTTTTATTTTTTATTTTTTCTATGTTTTTAAAACTTGTCCCCTGCTGTCCCTCAAAAATGGCCTCCAAAAAAATCCATCGTAGAAATGTGTATGGAATAGGTAGATATGCAGTTTTGCATGGTACGTATACCACCAATTTTGCTTTGTATAAATAAACCTTTGGCGAAGCAATACATTATCACAGCATTGAACCTAACAATGGAAAGACACTGTCACAGCCACCATGTTAGGTCACCTCCACACTGGACATTGTAAGGAAAGCAGTGCATGGAAAACGCTCTCCTAACGTCAATTCTAAGGGGATTTACAAGCAAGGAAGTATTTTAATTCTTTTTGCAATACATTAAGATAAACATAGACAGAAGATTAAGATTAACCAGACATAATAACATCAGAGAAAGACATCAAATATACGTGGGAAAACCCTTACGGGTAAAAAACCCACCACCAAAAAGAGATCCCTTTATTCAGTAAACAACACAGTTACAATAAAGTACTCAAATCCTCTTTTATGGACTTTGTTCTCAGAACTCTGCTATCACACAACCACAGATCAACCTCTGTCACTCCTCACACATCGAGCAAGACAAAGCATCTCAGGATTTCTGTCATTCTTTAATGACAGTCCATGCCTTCTGCTCTGTGCAACTTTGAGCTTCTCACTCGTCACACTGTGCCATTAGCTCTGTGCCACCTCTCTGTGCCACCGCTCTGTGACACCTCTCTGTGACACCGCTCTGTAACACCACACTGTGTAACAGCGCCCTGTGACTTCGCCCTGTGACTCCGCCCTCGATTACATCTCAGGTAACACATGTAACTGCCAAGATTACAATGTATCGATTTGGCATAACCGTTATGGAATCCAACGGTCTTCCATCCGTCCAGCTATGTTTCGGTTTCCTCTGGCCACTTTGACAATTAGTCGCTCCAACCACCAGAAAGTCTAACCGTCGGTCTGCATTCGTGAGAAACACAATATCCCACATGCATCAAGAAGTCTGGTCGGTTCGTATTCATATACACCGACAGTCTCATCCTTAGTGTCCGAGTGTTCACCTTTTGGATCTCGGTTCAACCTCGCTCCCGTAGTCAGTCTCCGCTCCATCGGCCATCGATATAGCTTTCAACCGGTAGAGTCGATCGCCCGATAATACCCGATCGCCAAAGGCGACTCCATCGGGTCATCGGCACAACTTTCCTGCTGTCTCCCCAATCACTCTGAGGATGCCAACACCAAACCATCGAGTCTTCAGCCAAACAATGAACAAGTAATCCCGATCATCGAAAGCGACTCCATCAGGTCATCAGGATAACCTCCAACAGGTAGACCCGATCTCCCAATAACCAAAGCGGACCGCACACGAGTCACCTCATCGGCATATCGCTCCACAAGTCATTCCGATCTCCGATGACTCTATCGGGCCATCGGTGAGACTGCTTCCAAGTTATCTCGATCTCTGAACACCGAAGGCGACCTCATCGACCCATCGGAAATATCACTTAGCAGTTACTCTGATCCTCGATCAATACTAGACGACTTCATCGGACTTCGGCACAGCTTCAAACCGGAACCTCCAATAGCCGATGACAAGCCCGACCGCCTAAGGTGACTCCATCGGGTATCAGCACAACTTCAAACCGGAACCTCCAATAGCCGATGACAAGCCCGACCGCCTAAGGCGACTCCATCGGGTATCGGCACAACTTCAAACTGGAACCTCCGATAGCCGATGACAAGCCCGACCGCCTAAGGTGACTCCATCGGGTCATCGGAACACAAAGAATAATACTATGCCGATAAGTGAAACACTCTGAGACCAAGTAAAGCGATCTCATCGGGACATCGGCATGACATTCAAAATGTCAACCCGATGCGACCCAAACGCCAAAAGGCGACTTCATCGGATCATCGACACATCGCTGCACAAGTCATTCCGATAGCCGAAGTTACCCCGGACTTCGTCAAGTCATCGGGATGACTTCAAACCTGCTATTCCGATATGTGAAGCATTCCAGCCAGAAGATAGCTAACCCATCGAGACATCGGTGTAACAAATAACAACCTCTCCCGATAGCCGATACCGAATCTAAGAAGTCAAGTTCATCGGCCAGAGTTGTCCCGATCGGCCTCAGTCACACCAATCAGAAAGTGTTCAACAACCAAGAAGGTAACACTCTGCTGCTCCATCGGTGTAGGCTACTCCAATCAACCCGAACATGGTCAGGAGAATTCGAGGCACATTCCCAACAAACATTGCATGGGAAGATTTAATAAATATAATAAAAAGAGGGGGAATTAAGAGGGCATGGGAGCTACAAAACCCAACCTAGGACACCTGAATAAATTTATGAGGCAAAGCTCCTTCTTCTATGATAGGAGACCATGTATTAAACTAGGGGTATGGTGCCAGGAAGGGGAGACTATCATCTTGTTAATGAGGAATGGTGTTGTCCCCAATTTCAGTCCAGTGTTTCATACTGAGAGAAAGAACAGAACCGTGCACAGGATGGACATCCATGAAAGCATAAAGTATAGAAGAAATTCATCAATTGAACTTGGTTGAGTGAACTTGTAACCCAAGTGGTGGCACATAATGTGGTAGAGCAAGTTAATAAGAAAAAGGAGGAGATGCATGATGTATGATGTGGTGCACTCTATTAGAGAATAGAAGAGACTGCATGAGGCTGGTTTCACAGAGCAACAAAAACCTCTTACTCCTTAGACTGGAATATCAAGTTGCTAGCCCCTCTCTCTGCAATCCTCCCACCCTGCTCATCCTAAATCAGACCTGAAGTGCATGATTACAATGAGAGGTTTGGAGAAGACAGAACTGAGGGCTATTTATAGAGCTGCAGACTATGTTTGAGGGGAGCTTCAAAAGGCTGACCTAATAATGAGAACATGGTATTTGGCGGAAGGTATTCTATTTATTTGATATACTACCAGAAATTATTCCAAGGGAGGGGTCTGTCTACAGACTGAACCAAATCCATAACATGCAGCAGCAGCACATAGAAGATTGTATCAATAAAACCTCTGTTGGAAAATGCAAAAAGAAGAGATAGGGTTATATCAACTCGCCATTACTAGAAAAAGGCTGATGTGTTTACAAAAATTTGCATCATTAAGACCTCTATTGGAAAATGGAAAAAGAAGTGCTAGGATTATATGAAGTAGCCATTACTACAAAATAGCTGTTATGATTACAAAAGAAAGGAGACTGCAAGTTGTAAACAGCGGATTTCATTAATAAGACAACCAGGAAGTGAGAAAACAAAGCTGTAATTGTTTTTCCCCGAGCAGTGGTATAGCTAAGGAGTGTGTGGAAAGTTCTCATTTAGATTCTCTAGCAGCTAGGGATTGAGAGTAACTCATCCTAATGCAAAGCCTGTTGTTAGTTAGGAATTTGCATAGAAGGATGGCTGGAGTTTTCAATATGGTAGTCATATTTCTTTGGAGGGGGATGCAGATCAGTTTGATCCTAAATTCTGACTTTCGATTGGGCATACTCTTGGTAGCATTTTTTATTTCTCTTTTGAAACAACACAAAAGGAATTAATGTGTTTAGTAAAACCTTTCTTCAAATTCAGAGGAGAGCTCCCTAAGACTTAAACTAAACCTAAACACTAAGCTAAATTGACCCTAGACACAAACTATGGACAAGATATACAAATATCAACACTATACAATATCTTCGTGGATATGAAATGACTACTTGCCTATAAAATACACATTGTTTTTGTCTCAGATTCAAGCACCAAACTATTAACAGTCATGCCTTGCAGACAAGATTTTCTGATATCATTAATGAAGTCAAACTATCTAAACACGCAAACAATAATAGCTCCTCCTAACTAAAGCAAAGACTAACTATTCAATGCAAACAAGATTCTAGAAGGAAAGACAACACGTAGATCATATTGACTCCAAGAATTACAGAATTAAGTTATATACAAAGCCACAACCTAGTTGAGTGAACATCATTGATACAAAGCTTGACAACATTATTCAATTTCAATTTAATTAAAGGAATTACAAAGACAACTCGCTGAAAAGCGATTTCTGCGGCATAGGCATATAGCATCAACCACCATTTTTCTAGTCTTATGCTTAAAGCATTTATTTATAAGCTATAAAGAATATAGATTATTAAAGATTTAAAATAATAATTAATTATCCCTAAAAAAGCTGCAAAAAAAAAAGAATAGAAAGGAACTTTAAAACAAAACTGATCTAAAGAACTAATAAAATAAAACAACCAAAAAATAAACTCTCAGCTCTATCCAAAAAATAGAATGCTAGAACTAACTGCTGCTAGATATAGCTGTTACTAAAAATAGAAATATAACACATAAACAACCTTTATGATTCTATAAGTTCTTTTCACTCTAAAACTGGCAAATTCTCTGAAAGACTGAAACCCCAAAGCATTTGATTGACAGTACCCTTGACCATGAATTCGCCCTACTGTTAAATTTGTCATTATGCTATCATGTGATTTCCACTCACTGACCTGCTTCAGATTGCTAGAAGCACAGCATCTTCATATTGTTTGATTTGAGTGCATGATGAGCAAAAATTTAAACACTTAAACTAACGTTTCTTATGCCTATCACATGAGTTGGGTTAGTTTGCCACTCATCCACCTACCAATTACATGCTTTAATTCGCTCTTTCAGTCACACAACCATAAAGTCCTTAAATGTATCAACTATTTGTCATGCAATTATGCGTGTTGTGTGACTATGTATGGTTGCCTTCCGCCATATGATTTAGGGCTTCATGCCACTTAAACATGTCTATTCACAAGTTTATTTCCTTTGTGTTGGGCATAAATACCTATTATGTGAATTCCCATTCTTGGCCAAGCTAATAGCTTCTGACTGTGTGATTCATGTCCTTCTGTCGGACAGCAAAGTGTGATTTAGGATGGTTATCCATTCACCAACTGCCTAAATGCACAATTTGCTTTGTGCTACCATTATGAATGCCTCAATTGCTCATTATACTTGCTCCAACCGCCATTAAACAACCTCTAACCTTCCCCAAGTGCCTCTTCAAGTTGGTATTGAAGACATCTGATATGACTAAAACAACCTACTCGTTAGAAGATCATTGTTGCTTCTTTTGTTCTAAAGACTAATGCGAATGAATGACAAAAACAGCCCTATATATATATATTATATGGTGCCATTTGTTCATGATCAAGTCCAATTGGCCCTATTTCAATGCATGGAAAGCTAGGTCGGCCCTAATTGGAAAAATATATGGTTTTTCTTTAAAAGTTTTGCAAGGTTGCAACAATGGGCTCTATCCGGGGACCATTGGACATACTTGGGCCATGTGAGGACCCCAAAATCTTTGATTTAACATACATCAACGTCTATCCATTGGCCAAAAGAGTCAATTCAATTTATAACACCTAAGCTAAAGGGAAATACATTACTAAAAGACAACAAAATTAAGCACATCACAAAAAAGGGAAACACATTACCATAAGACAAACATGGCAAGTGACAACTGAAGAGCACATAGAAAATACTGAGAGGGGGGAGCGAATCAGTATTTTGAAAACTTTTTAAGAACAAGAAAGTTCATGAAATAGAAAGAGAAAACATCAAGACACAAACGCCAAATTTCTTGTGGAAAACCCTTTCGGATAAAAACCCACGGCACTCAAAAATTTTATTCTCTGAACTTGGGCACCAACCCAAAATACAAAAGTGAGTGCCAACTCACTGAGAGCACCAACTCTCTTGAATCACGAACAGCACGGGTAATGTTATGTGACTTTTTCTCAAAGAGAAGATAAGGTTATGAAATAAACCTTTTATATTTAAAAAGGGGATAAAAATAAAGGTAAGGTCACTTTTCTCCAAAACTCAATTAAGTAATTGCAGCAGAATTAATAGATTAAATGTTGATGTTAAGTTCATTTATTAAAGATAATTATTATTCAATTAAATGTAAATATAACATGTAATAATTTGATAATAATTACAAAGTAAATTAATAACACAGTAAAAGGAATAACATAGCCACTTAATTCAACCATATTATCAGCAAATCATACATAAAGCATTCTCAATATCTCATAGCATCAAGGTTTTCCAATACTTATCTTAATCTTGAGCACTTGGAACAGTCATTCTCTGTAATAGGCTGCTGTGTTCTCTCTTTTTTTTTTTTTTCAAACAGTCAGCTGTGGAGATTTTGTCAAACAGTTGGTTGACGATCCTTTAAGGACTGATGTTTGTTTAATGATACTTGGTGGGTTTTTTTGGGTTTTATATTGTTTGCCATTTCACTTTTTCAACAAATACTAAGACTGAAAAATACTCAGGAAATACTCAATGCATGACCAGTTTTAAGAAATATAAACTTAGTTGATTATTCAATACCAACATGAACCACTAGCAGTGACAATAACTCCAAATCAACCAATCCTAAAGCAGCGGTACAGTTTACATGGCAACTTCCTTCAAAGTAAATACATCAGAATTAGTGCGAGATTCTACTGACCCCTGTGTTGACGTCTTAGTAGCTGTTGCAGTCGCGCCAATTACCACCCTCATGCCCAGCTGAGTTCTTTGATCTTTCACTCAACGTGCTAGATCTGTTAAAGTTCATCCACGGCACAGAGGAGTCCTTTCTTCAATCAGTTCGGTAGCTCTATCAATATACACTCAGGACAATGAAGAAAATGCCAAAGTATGTCGGATTCTGTCATTACAAGGCTGCGTCGTACACAGTAAATTATCCTGCAGACATCCACCCTCGCGTTTTCACTGTTCAGTTGGCAATACTGTTGATGCAGCTGTTCGTGGTTCCCAGAATATACTGACGGTGGCAGCAGTTCGTGGTTTCCAGTATTCTAAGGTGATGCCAATCTTCTCAATGTGGAGTTTACAGTCTTCAGCAATGGCAACTTCTTCAGTTTCAAGTATGAAAACGTGGCTACAAAAATCGTGTCTAATCCTCTATTCAACCCCTTAGCAGCTATTACACCAAATCGGTTCCTTCCCTGAAGTCTTCCTCCTTCCAAAAGCTGAGACTATGTTTCAAAGAATACCTGCTAATTACTATGAAGCACTCAACTGTCTGTTACGGACTCCATTGCTCTCCATCAGCTTCAATGAACTAATCTTCCTGTTTATTTCTCCAAAATCTCCCAAACCTGATCTTTCACAGGCAAGAGAAATGTCACATCTGAGGGTTATCGTCCCCAAATGCCTGAAAATTTTCCAGATTTCTCCAGAAACACAAATTCCAGCATTCACAATTCCCAAGATACCTCAAACTTCATTAAATGCACTTATTTATTGCTTCTTTTGGGCACACATTCCAAAGCACCATCAATGTGGGATAAAGGAATAGTAGAATAAAATATCATTATCCCCTTATGTCTCCAAAAGGAGGGTACATTTAATATTTCCTTTTTAAACATTAGCTTCAGCATTAATTAACCCCGTAAGTTAAATAATTAAATTTAACTTTAGAAACTTTTGATTTTTGCCTGAATAATTAATTCCTTCATAAAAAATGCAATCCAAGCAAATGAATAAATGCACCAAAAAGAAGTTGATCAAAATTGCACCAAAATTTATCCAACACTGTGCCCAAACTGACTTACTATAAATAGTAAGTTCCTGGAAACCCTATCAAATCAACTCCGTTTGGCCAGAAACTGGATTTGCCTAGGCCAAAACCATCGCAAATCCCTACAATGTCCTGGTTAGCCCTCAGGACCATGACAAAAAGGGCTAACGACAAATCGCCAAATAACAGCTAAAAAGGGGACATTACATTCTCACTCCAAGAAGATTCCAGTGGCCTTGGGACCTGTTGTGACGTTTTCACACATCGCCCCATTGCAGATGGGGACCCTTGCTTTTTTGCTTTTTAGGGTTTGTTTTTTTTTGGCCTTTTGGGGTTTTGTTAGTTGGCTTTTGCATTTTTGAGTGTTGTCGGGGAGATCAATAGGATAGCAGGTCCTGCTAGAGTGAAATCCTGATTCTGAAAATTTGGCTAAGTCTGAAAGTCCTGATCCTGAAAATTTGGTTAAGTCTGGAATGTCCTGATCCTGAAATTTGACTAAGTCTGGAAACTGAAAAACCTCAAAAAACTAGATTTTGCAATATAACTCCTGGAGGTCTGAAACCACTCTCAAACATCCTGAAAGTATATATGGAATATAACTTAAAGTATAAGAATTTCTTATACTTAAATGTTATATTCCATAAAAAATTATCCTGATAGAGAGTTCAAAAAGTCAAATTTCGCTCCTGTCCTTCATTGAGGATCCAGAGAGAATTTCGCTCATGTCCCTCTCCTAGGGACCAAGGCAAAGCGCTCCTGTCCCTCACCAAGGGTCCAAGGCGAAAAGGCTTATTTGAGTCATTCCTGACCTTGTTTGGTCAAATTGGAACATCAAAGGCATGGTGAAGGACGAAATGAACATGATAGAGCATCCAGACTTGACAATGAAATGATGAAGTTTTTTGACTAGAAGGTCAAATTCGCTCCTGTCCCTCACTGAAGGACCAGAGCGCTTTTCTTTATATGCACAATTTTAGACCTTTTTTGGACATTAACTTTTATTCATAGCATGAAGTAAGGTGAAATCTTCCCTAGCAAAGGAATTTCGAGATGAAAAGTGAAAAGATTTGGCCTAGAGGGCAAAATTCGCTCCTGTCCCTCACTGAAGGACCGGAGCTTGATTTTCAAATTTGCACTGTTCTTGCAGGATTAGGACAATTTTATGATTGGAAGAGATCAAGGAGGGCATGTTTTGTCCATTGAATATAATTTAAGCAGTCTACAAAGGAGTAAATCAACCCAAATGACAAAAAGTGCTCCCGTCCCTCACTGAAGGACCGTGCCACTTTTTCAAGTTTCTCCTATTTGTTTGATATTTTATGGCAAAACTTGACTTGGATGGAAGGACGAAGGATGTTTTATGCCTTGGACGCAATTGAGAGATTTAAAGAACAAAAGGGTACGCCAAGATGTCAAAAGTGCTCCCATCCCTCACTGAAGGACCGTCCCACTTTTCCAAAAGTGCTCCCGTCCCTCACTGAAGGACCGTCCCTCTTTTCTAAAAATACAAATTTCTTGCAAAGGCAAGGCAAGTTGCGTGATTGAAATGAATGAAAGAGGGCAAGATTCATCCATTGAAGATAATTTGGAAGACTAGCAAAGGACGAATTGGCTTAAAAATGAAAAATTGCTCCCGTTCCTCACTGAAGGACCGGAGCTTGAATTCCAAATTTGCATTATCTTTGCAAGATTTAAGTGATTTCGCGATTTGAAGAGGTCAAGGGAAGTATGTTTTGCCCGTTGAATATAACTTGAATAGGCCACAAAGGAGAGAATCAACCCAAGTTGCACTAGGCGCTCCTGTCCCTCTCCAAGGGACCAGAACGATTTTCTCACAAGACAAACTTCGGGCAAAGGCAAAGCAAGTTTTATGTTTGAAATGAATGAAAAGGGGCGTGATTGGTACAATGAAGATAATTTTGAAGGCTAGCAAAACACAAGTAAGCTCATAGTTGCAAAATCGCTCCTGTCCCTCTCCAAGGAACCAGGGCAAAAATGTTCTAAGGTACGCCCCTTCCAAAGATCACATGAATTGAACTTAAAGTTCCAGATAAAACGCCATTTTGAACGTCAAGGATGAAGTTTCAAACGTAAAAAAATGAAGGATGGAGGACAAAAATGCAGGAGCGCTCCTGTCCCTCTCCAAGGGACCAGAGCGAAGTTATCAAAATTCATTATTTTTTGCCTTATTTTAGCAAATCGCACTAGATGCCAAGTTCGCCAAAAAAATTCGAAATATTTTTAAAAATTCTAATTAAATTGGCATTTAATGAAAATCGCATAGCATTTAATAATTAATTTTGAGCATTGGAAAATCGGTTTTTTTTATTAATTGAGGCATTTCGAAATTAATTATTATTAATTTAAAATTTAAAAGAAGAGCGCTTGAGGTATCATTTTTTATTGCTTAATTAAGTCGGCCTCTTCCTTTTTAGTTTTTTTTTTTTTTTTTGGCCTATTTTCATCAAGTCGGCCTATGGGGATGTGAAATGGTGAGCGCTCTATATATTTGGGGTGTGTTTTTCATTATTCAAATCATTCACTCATTGTTTCAAGTGCGATTTGGAGAAGCAAGGAAGGAGGTGCGAAATCTAGCTTGTGTGGAGCGAATTTCTACCAAGTGTGGACTAAAGAAGGCGAAATTCATCTTGAAGGCTATTGGGGAGGCGTATTTCTTGCTAGTTTGGAGGATAATTTCCAGATTTTTGAAGACATTTGAAGGCGAATTTCCAGATTTTTGAAGAGGAAGGTGGAGTTCTTTTCCAAGCTAAAGGAGGTGCATTTTATCCAAGGGAGAGCTTTGATCTACACTTTGCCTAGCAAAATTCATCTATTTTTACATCATTTCTTAGAGTTTAAAACTCAAGAGGAGGTATGGCAAAATCATCTTGACACCCTTATTCAAGGTTTGATTTTTTAGACATTTTTGGAGAAATCTAAGTATTACATGGTTAATTAGGAAATGATAACTCAAGATTTATCATGAGGTTTCCTAAATTAAAATCTTGAATCTTCCTTTTAAAGTTTAATTTTTAGATTTCAAGATATATTACTAATTTTGAAATGTTGTGTAGGTATCAAGATGGCAACTCCAAAGCCCGGAGGATCTACAAGTCGACAGGTTCTCATCAAGGACGATCAAGCAAGGACAAGGACGACCTTCTTCGATCCAGCCTAGCATCGACAAGGGCGACCTCCTCCAGCCTAGCATCGACAAGGATGGCCTTCTTTGGACTAACGTCATCAAGGGCGACTTCTCCAATCCAGTATTCCAAGGCGAGGTACATCAATCATCCTGCACATCAAGGACACAAGGAGTTAGAACAAGGGTTCATTGAAGAAGCAGATAATTTCAGAAGAGTTAATTAAAGATAGCTTCTCAACAACATCAAATTGAATATCTACCAAGCTACAAGTGTCAGACGAGGTGGCATCCTAGTCATCACTTCTCCAATCGAATTGGTCCACCTCAGCATTTCCAGATTCAATGTACCTAACTCATGGAAGGTGGCACAAACTCCGATGTACCTACCCCAGCTATCCATTAGTGGAATTTTCTAGAGAGGACATGTGTCCAAGCAATACAATTTTATCATTGGTCAAGCATTAAATGTTATGTAATGGTTGTAACAAACCCTAATTAGGGTTTTCATTGTTGAATCTTGGCCATTGATCTCGAATTGATCTAAGCCATCGAATTGTATTGAGGGCACTATATAAGCCCTGGCATTTCATTTTGTAACTGGAATAGTTAGAAAATAGATAGAAGCAGTTAATAGAAGATAGATAGAGAGTAGTTGGAAGGTGATTAGCTAGTTGATAGAATAGCAATTAGAGTAGAGTAGAGAGAGATGGCAAAGATTGTTGCCAAGATGTTGTTGTAAAAGACTTGTAACTTCATTGAAGAAATGGAGAAATTTATGGGTCGATTCGACAATTTGCATGGTCTTTATACTTCTCATATTTGATTTCATGTTATTAGATGAGTGGAAGAAATGTGCTTGATTGATGGTGGAATTCGTATATCCATACTACTAGCAGTTTGTTGATTGCAAACTTGCCTTGTGTAGTCAACTGGAATCATTCAGCTTAAGCTTAACTTCAATTGTCGCTTCTTCATTGATATGCATCAATCTGATGGTGTCTATGCCTGCAGTGATGATTTGAACATCATAAAGCTTCCCTTCGAAGATCGCACTAACCTTGTGGAGATGTTCCTGTGATGTCAAAACAAGACTTAGTTAGAATTTCATCAAAGATCATTCATTGTTCTTACATTCTTAGTGTTAGGATTAGATCCTTTCCTCGCCCTCATCTTTTTTCCTTTTTTTCAAGTCAAAGCTAGTAAAATCTTGTGTTCCAGCAAATATTCAAAGCAGATCAGACATTCAATCATCAAATGTAAGTCCCCTTGTGATTCCAGCAAATCACATCATACCACAGAGAGCTTATCCACATGTAGAGACCCTACATACAAGAACCTTGAAGTCATCCCGATTGATCCTTTTCGCGACATCTTCAGCATTCGGAGGCTTTATTCAAGAGAGGATAAGGTACCCTTGGGTATTTTATTCTGTGTTTGATTGTGTACAAAATACACGTCAACAGGACCTTTATGGCTATAGCACTCCATGGAGGAAACAGGTTCTTACACATAACCTCGCATGCCTTCACGGCACGAAAAATGCAACCCTGGCCAAGACACTCTTGAGTGTACGTTGTACCCCGAGTTAGACACACTGTGTGCCCCTTCTCCAAATGCCTCATAGCACACCAAGTCACCACCTTCTTCTTCTTCTTCTTCCATGAGTGATCTCCATGCCCATCCAAGTCTCACATAAATGACTTATATAACCTTTTAAGGGGTGGTTTTCCAAACCATCACACCCTTTCGAAAATGTCACCTTTATTTAACATTTCATTAATGCAATTATACCTATCTTTTAAGAGAGTTTTTACTAATCTTTCTTTAAGACAGGATAATAATATCCTTTATTTTTATCCCCTTTTTAAACATAAAGGTTTATAAAAGAGAATTTTTACTAACCTTTCTTTACTAATCTTTCTTTAAGACAAAGGATAATAATATCCTTTATTTTTATCCCCTTTTTAAATATAAAGGTTTATTCATAACCTTATCTTCTCTTGGAGAAAAAGTCACATAACAGGTGAAGCACCTACTCCACACAAATGAGGAACCAACCTCAAAGTTTCTGCAATAAATGTTCCTCTTCTTCAATTGTAGCACTTTCTGTTTCACAGCTTCAAAGAGCTGAATTTCAACCTGCTTGAGAATTCTGAAATGATTTATTTTTATCAAAACACTGAAATAATTCAGGTTCCAACTCCAAAATAAAATCTATCTTTTTTGCGTTCTCTTCTTATCCTCTACTCCCTTTATGTTGCAGCCTTGTGATGTAAATCATTGTACTCACAATATGTTTTTGAAAATCATTTTCAAATCTGTGTTCGAAAAAAGTCTATCTTCTTTCACAACACTGTCTACAGATTTTAAAAACACACCTTACACACTGCCACTAAAACATATATCAAATCCCCCTATTAGCAAAAACAGCCAGCATTCAATACTAGCTCACCAAACATAAAAACACTGCCCATACCAGCCATTGGCCAAAAAACATTTTTTCAAAAAACAAAAATATTCAACGGAGACTGGAGACCATTCTCATCAAATTCGATGCTCAACAGAAACGACTTCAATTCCCCCGATTTCAACACACACCAGCACCATTAATCACAGACTTCGCTAACTGTAGGAATATCATTTCCATCATCTGAAAAGCACTACTGCCAAACCTTTTCAAACTCCACAACCATATCAAAACGTATTCAATTTCACACTTCTTTCGTTCATGTTCCTTACAAAAATTGAAGTCTATCGACCTTTTTACTCCTACACCACACACACATCTTTTTTTTCATTACAACTACATATCTACCAAACTTCGACACATTCACCAAATTACCAAAAAAAAACTACGTGAAAGACGTTTTTCATCCAAAAAGAAGGCCGTGTACCAAACAAGACATGCCATGTGCTCTGCCAAAAAAACGACATCTGTTGAAGGCTTTTTCAGAATTTTTAGCACATTCCACCGCTCTCCTCATAAACGTTTTTTCTAACATAGTCTCCAAAACCATGATACTTCATATTCCCATCGAAAAACAAGAACCACAATGCCCTTTATAAAATTTGTTGAAAACTATTTTAAAAAACAATGCCAACACAGCTTATATGATAAACGGTTTTTTTTGTCATATCCAACACACGTCTCACATCCAAAATACAGCCCACAATTCATTGTGACAAACCACCACACACGGTTTTTACCAATATCACCAAACCTTCAATGAACTGCAAAACATGAATACACATCGACTCGCCACAGGAAGCACTTCAAACAGCCATTAGCCACTACTTGACATTTTTTGTATCATTTCCAGGTTTGCAAACAGAAATACGTGAATGGCCACACACCAAACATGTTCAGGCCAACACACCAATGAAATCAGTGCAATATAAATTATTGTTCATACCCGATATTCTTTTCACCACATATACAGAAACACTTTGCCACGATATTAAAGGCAAATTAATACAGCCAGCATGTATCCATCCACCCGATACATCAAACGCTACACGCTAAGAAAAGAGGAACCACGCAAAGGAAAAACAAACATGGTTCAGCAATAGTTCCAACCTCCAATAATATTATACAAACCAACTATATATAAAAAAAGAATATTGTAAATCCATCAAGGAGGATATGTCACTTGAACTGACAAGTAAGCAACTCAAGCTGACAGGCAACCAGCTGAAGAAGATACCCAATCAGCTAGACCACACACAGGCTGTAGCTGAAGCACACAGACAAGCAGCTGAAGTAGACACCCAGGTAGCTCAAGTAGGCAAGCAAGGAGCTCAACCAAGCAGGCAGGTAGCTTAAGCAGCTTAACTAGGCAACTAGGTAGCTCAAACAAGCAACCAAGTAGCACAACATTACACTCCAAATCACTGTTAAAAAACTTGTCAAATATCCTTTGACATCAATGACAAAATGTTCAACAACAACTACTACCAACTCGCTAACATGAGGCAACAATTTAGCTAGGTGAAACAATTTATAATTTGGGAAAAATAATAAAACCTCTGTTTGAATTTGATATGGGAATCCAATCATAGTAGTGCACATCTCTTAAACCTTTCTAAAATTTTCATTGAGATCCACGGTTCAATATGACATGAATAATCATGTTGGGAAAACTCAAGCACGAACTCATCAATGTTCTACAACTAAGGATATTCTTCTTCTCATTGAAACTTAATTCGCATTTGTTAGAGATAGTTTGCTTCCTTCTTAATGTATCTTGTAAAGTCTTGTGGCTGCAACACATCATTGGAAATAATATAAACATCTTTATCTAGAAGAACTAGAGTTGTTGAAGAAAAGGATCTTTAACACTTTCCCTAACTCTCAATATATAAAATTGATGCCAGTTATGAACCTTGTGTAGGCAACACTTCCTCAGTTTCATCATTTGCACATATTAAAATTTGGTCCAATAAACCTTAAAAAAATTGTATCTTATTCAAGCACTAGATCATCATCAAAGTAACATACCAAAGGAAAAAGTCAATCTCTAGCAACATACTTTGTAAATTCTCTTTAAACGATGATTGTAGGCTTTGAGTGAATTGAACTTTAATTTCCCTATGACAATCTTGTTCAAAAAATTCATCCAACTAAGGAGGAAAAAAACTAAATACATCATTGTTTATTCATTATTGCACAACTATTGTCTTCTAACACAAAGACTGGAATTAGAAGCTTATCCTCTAACAACATTTATTCTTTTGTCATAACCATTTCTGACAGACACATGTTTTCAACCGTCAAATATTCAACACTTGCTTCTCCATTGATATCCATAGGATTTGTTGAGAATAAGGGTGAAGATGATTTGATATCCAAAGTGTGATTTTGGTGCTGAATGTTCCTCGAACAAAATAAACTTTTCTTCATCCAACTACGATTCTTCATCAATCTTGTCTTGTGCAAGTTCTCATAATAGTCCTTTGAGCGTAGAAAAGAAAATTTTCATTCATAGCATGGTTGTTTTCTCGCTCAGTAGAAAAAGTTGAATCATTACTTTGCTCTACGAATGGATGTGAAACCTTCTCTTCTTCAAAGAACATATGATATACTTGAGCAATTTCTTCTATATCCAACATGGAAGGTTATTATTCTTTTGTCATAACTCAAACATTACACATCATATGATCCTCAAGCTCTCAAGATTTGAAACTTCATAGTTTCAAAGTAGAACAATACACTACAATGCAAGAAAATTATAAATAATAAATGTATAATAGCATTGTAACTATTTACATATTATGAAAAAACATTCTCTTCTCAAATCATTTTCTTGCTCTATTGATGCTTCCTTGGGTGAAAAGGAAAATATGAGCAAAAAATGACCAAAAAGAGTTAAAATTTCACTTAAAAAATGTGGTTGTTATGTCCAAGACTAGAAGAATCTAAGCTAGAGACTTGATAAGTCTTAGAGCACAACTCAACCGAGTACTCAGCTAGAATCAATGCACAATTCTGGTCAACCGATGCGGCTAGCTCAAGGACTTGTGAGTTCAATGAATCTTGCAAAGTACTTTCCAAAAACTGAAACTATAATGCAAAGCATCTCCAGACAATATCTAGCATCATGATCTTTTGTCGTGTCAAAAGAGAAAAAATTATTTAAGTTGTCTTCAAGTGGCACCTCCAAAGCAAGTCGTGGAGATGGAGGGGGTAATTTGAACCTATTCATTCTTTCTATTTCTTTAATGATACCATTGATACTACTAAGCGAGAACATTTTGTTGAAGTTGTCTCTTCATGTTTGTCACTTCACTCACCACCCTTTGCATAATTTAACTTTGAATCATGGGACAAATCAATCTTTTATGGATTTTAGATAAAAATCATGTCCCCTAACTTAACTACTTGCTCATGAGTTTCTTCTAGTTCATTAATCTAACTAGCTTTTATCATGAATGCAATCTCTAATGGAAGTGTGTTGATAAAACAAATCAAGTGAATCTTCAGAGAGGAATTCAAAGTAGCACTGATTACATCGACACGATGGTTGAATCATGTGAACCGTCATACGAATTCATTATTCTCTTTCTTTATGTTTTACAACTAGGCAAAAAGAATATGATTGTCCTAGGCCAGTTTGAAACATGATAAAAACTTTGCATGCATGATATCCAAACTAGTGATTGAGCCCATAACAAGATGGTGAAACCAATCAATTGCACCTCCCACTAGTGTCTCAACAAAAAGTCACACTACAACATCTTTATGTTCTGCTCCCAAAATACTTTAAGTTGTGGTGAAGGCATCAACGTGTTCATTAGGGTGTTGGATGTCATCACCAAGAAATTTTTGAAAACCTTTTCTTGAAACGTGCAAAAACTTGTTACATTCTGCAATAGCCAAAGGATCAACATAAACTCCCCACTAAAAAGAAAATGGAGGCAAATTGCAACTTGAAGAGGTTTTTTATCCAATACTGAAAATATTTTAATGAGTTCAAAAATGTTTGGTAAAGTTGAGAATTCACTTGAATGTTCTAGATGGAGCTCTTGAAAGATAGGATAAAGATTACTTGCTTTCCTTCTTAATCTAGTGTAGACCTTATGCACCAAAATGAAAAGGATCCAATGGAGGCAATTAGACTGATTTTCCCATCGTAGGAACAACTTGTATCTAATTTGCAAGTAGCCATGTCAAAAACTATTAGCATTTTAATTTAGGAAAGCTCCGTAAGACCTAAAGACTGTGTTAAACTAACCTTAGGAACAAAGCATAGACAAAATATACAAATATCAACACTATACAAATCTTCTTAGGGGATATCTGGAACAAATACTTGCCTGTATTTTAGCCTCAAATTCAAGCACTAGACATTAACAGTCATGCTTTACAAACAAGATTTTCAAAAGTTACAAAAGGAAGCAAACAATCTAAATATGCACAAATAATAGCATCTTCCTGCTGGCTAAAATAGATACCACCTATCCAATGTAAACAAGAAAACACATAGCCGTATTGATTTCAAGAATTTAAGTGGTATATGAAGCCACAACCTGATTGAGTGAACGATATCAGTACAAAGCTTGATGGCATTTTTCAATTTCAATTTAATTCAAGAAATTAGAAACAAAATTAACTCGACCAGCATAGCATACACCACTATTCTCTCAATCTCATGCTCAAAGCACTTATAAGTAACAAAGAATATAGATTTTAACAATTTAAAATAATAATTAACTATCCTTAAAAATCGCCATTTTTAAGCAAAACACTTAAGCTGCAAAAACAAAAAAAAATCTAAATAACCAATAAAATAAAATTGCCAAAAAATCGGCTTTCAGTTCTACACAAAAAGTGAAAGCCAAGCATAACCACTACTAAATATAGATGTTGCTAGAAATAGCAATATTGTGCACAAATGACCTTTGTGATTTTGGAAGTTCTCAGCACTCTAAAATTGACTAATTTTCAAAGATTGGAAGCCCCAAAGTGCCCTAAAACCTCTTTGATCCATCTGATGAGCAAGTCTGATGCTGATCTCATGCCTTCTTGTGGAAGATTGTAGACACCTTTGAAAGCTTGAAAGTCATTTTCCTTTGCATCTTTGCTTTGAAACTAGATGGGTTCACAGTGAAAGGTGTGATTTTGCTTAACCTGGCCAACTACACCCTTGGGTACAACTTTAGCATATCCACCAACTTGTTATTATGCTGTCACAGATTTTCTCGTTATTGACCAGCTTGAGATTGATAGAGCCTAGAGGCATGATATCTTCATATATTTAATTTGTATACCTTATAAGCGTGATTGAGAAACTTAAACCAACTTTCTTGTGCTTGTTGTACAGATTGGGTTAGTTTGCCACTCATCTACCTGTTAATTGTATGTTTTGATTTCCTCTAATACTAATTCCTCCAATTGCACTATCATGAATCTTTTCCATTGTATCTGCTATTTTTCATGCAATTATGTGTGTTCTACCGAATTGCCTTCATCCTGTTGTACGCTTTAGGGTTTCATACCACTTAAAACATGTCTAGCCATGAGTTTACCTCCTTCCTTGCCGAGCATAACTACCACTTTCACACAGACTCCCATTCTTTGCCAGACTAATAGCTTCTGATCACATGATCCATGTCCTATTAGGCAAGAACCCTGTAATCACATGATTTAAGATCTCTATCACTCAATTGCTGCCTTATCATGCAATTTGTTTTGTGATGCTTCTATGAATTCCTTGGTCACTCACTAAACAGCCTCTAAACTCTGCCAGACACCTCTTCAAGCTGCTGTTGAAGATATATGATATGACTGAAACAAATGGTTCTTCTTCCCTTTGAAACTACTCCTGCTCATTAGATGATTGCTGTTGTTTGTGATATTTAAAAGATTGATGCCAATGAATTAGTAAATATGACAAGTCTAACCCTGTTATATAGTGCCATTTTCTTATGGTCAAATACAGAGCCTATTTTAACCCATACAAAGCTAGATCAGCCTTAATTTTTAAAAAGAAAAACTAGTTTTTCTTTGAAAAAATCTGCAGGGGTGTAACATATTTACAAGAAGCAAAAAGATCTAGAGCATACATTCATGGTTTTCTATGATGCCATTGAAGTTTTGGACCTATTGATAAAAATATCCATTGTATCAGTGCGCCCCTGTTTTTCCCTGACTACAAGAAAGAGGCATAAAGAGATGGTCTCCATAAACTAATTGTGAGAGCAAATGTCCCTAAGCTGTTTATTTAACCCTCTATGGCCTCAGAAATTTCCTTAAGTATGGCCAGCATATTTAGGTAGTCTTTTTGTTGCGATTTAGCTTGGCAACTTCCAAAGCCAACAGGATGGTGTGCATTGGTGGTTGAGAAAGGAAGTGGGAGTGAAGCAAAAGAAATCTTGAGGCTGAAAGGTGATGCAGGTGGAAGAGATATATGTTGGGGACCAGGCAGGGTTAAACCTGATTCAGTAAAAATGGATGCATGGAAAGGACAGGAGGGGACACAGCAATGTAGAAATCACCCATGGACATAGAAAGGATCTGATATGGCTACGCAATTTTAGGACATTCAAGAGGAGTTTGATGTGATGAAGAAGCCTCAACATGAATGAATGGATATGTTGCTTGGTTGAAATTGAACCACATTATTGTGATTTCTTTTGGGTTGGAAGGTTGGGAAGAAGGTATGAGAGCAATAGAGGCATATTGCTAGGATTTAGGGTAGTTTTCATCCTCATCATATTGGAGTTAGAAATGGCTATAGCACATTGTTTCAAGTAATTATTAGCTCTGACACTTTCCTGGTTCTCTGCTTGGCTTATTCTTTCCTCTGTTGTCCATACATTGGTGAAGATTCAATTCTTGCATTTGAACCAAATTCTGATTTGGCAACTTAAAGCTTCTTGTCAATAATTTTAATCATTATTTATCATTCCAAAAGTATGTTATGAACACAATTCATACTATAACGTTGCACAGAAGGAAACTTCAAGCAAGAAAAGCTTCAATAAGCACAGGAAAAGTATGTTGTTTTAGATCTTTTGTAAAATTCTAGAAATTATCCATATATGAAATTTGAGTCACGTCCTCTCCGTAAACATGCATTGCATATGCTTCCACTTAAGTGTTCTAACTTTAACCTTAATTATGTCTATTAGTTGGCCTTTAGTCACAATCCAACACCAAAGTATAAACTAGAACTTTTATAGTACTCCAACAAAACTCAGGTGTAAGAGTCTGAACTTGGTAAAACAATCTTAAACTATGGAAATAAGGGCAATAAAGCTGACACCAATTTCAATCAAGTCTTGCGTCTAAAGCTAAAGATTTTTTTATTTTTTTAACATTTAAAAGCATATAAATTTTTTAAAATAATACTTTAATCTTGCTTTATATATTAAGCACACTGAAAATTAACATTATAAAAGAATTAATATCAGATAACCATTTACTGTCTTGATGCACATCTTTGTCACTGTTCCAGAACTCTCTATTTAAGAAAATAAGGTTAAGGATAGATGCAACAAGTTACCAGCCCATCGGTGGTGCTGAAGTAATGCTTCCAAAGAGGCCTTAGTTTTTCCTGACCACCAACATCCCATACTGTAAACATGACATTCTTGTATTGCACCTTTTCAACATTGAAACCTGCATCATACAGACCATTGAAACTTCTTGTTTCAGCTATTGTGATTTAATCACAAAACATAGGCAGCTAGGCTCATTATTGTAAAAGGGTAAACCGTAAAAGCATTGTTAACAAGCTGATCATCCTGCAGAAATTTCATTTAATTTAGAAAGTGACAAAATAAAACAGCAAAAATGATGACCTCTTTTTAAGGTCTATCAATTGTAAAGAATAAAACACACATAGCACATCAATAATTCATAGTGAACATTGTTCTCTTGGAAATGTTCCAAGTCACATTTGAAAATGCAATGGACGTACCTTTTTAGAGAAGACATATCATGACAACAACAAACATTTTCCTACAGTAACTAGATGATAATATGTTCACAATTTGAGAGGCGAGTACACATAAATCAATGGACTTAATGTAACACCAGATAATGTAACACAGTTTGCAAATTGCAAGGATAGGAATCTGAAAAAAATTCACCTTCTCTAAGATAAATTATAAAATAAAATCTTGTTCTCAAGCTTCTGACACACCACTCAGTGTATGTGCTACACTATTCATGACTGTCTTGAGTCATATTCAACAACCTTTGATTTCACATCCTTAATTTCTCACGACTCTAGCTGACCATTTGCATTCTCTCCAATGGGTGCAACATTCTTGACAACTTGATAACTCTACATGGTCACAAATATTTGGAAGTTGTATACATGACTAAACAATATCATTAATCAAATATGATACAGTATGATCCCTGACCTAAGACAAATCTCCACTTCACTGTGATTCCTAATCTAAGACAAATCTCTGAAACACTCCCAAAACATTTTTTGGGATCTTTGTCAAATTTATTAAACTAGGGCTGGATGCTCCAATCATTATCACCATCCTGTCGGTGACTATCTCTGGCTTCTATCATTCACACTGACTGTACCCTAATCAACCATCTATTGCTAATGCTTTGTCTTCCTTGGTTCTAATGAGAAAACAGCCCTATGCTAGATATCCTTGTGTAATAAGCCTCTGTAGCTCTAAGTTGATCTTCTACTTACAAGGTTTGCTTGGAATTCTGAACTCAACTACTCCTAACCTATGCCTGTTGAATGCAATGTCATAGCTAGGAATTAAGATTACCCAAATAAATTGAAATGTAAGTCAGGATTTAATAGTTTCACTTTATCAATAAACCGATTAATAAAGGAGGTTGAAACAATCAATTAACAAAAAGAATTTATAAATCACTAAAAACCATTACTTGAATTTGAAATAATTATGCTCAGTACTAAAGATTTTCCTGAACATCAGTGACTAAGATAAAGAAATTTGGAGTCATGTAGAACCAAAGAAAGAATTTCAACTGAAATAATTTTCGTACAGCCTGTCAATGCCAATTTGTGGACTTCTACAAAAGCATCGATTAAATCCAATTGATAATTGCCACCACCAATCACCATAAAATTCAGGGATTTTTTAATTATTTTTAATCAGCAAGTTGAAGGTATCAATGGATCCTTGGCCTCAATTCTAGGCATTAACCAAGCCCAGCCAGTAGGACGACAAACAGGGGACCCATCCCTGAACCAACAGTTCAAGCCTGCAAATGCAGTGGCTCTGTAGGGGCTTGAACCCAGGTAGGCACAATAATAGAGCCACCGGTAACCATTGTATGATACCCTATCAGAAAATATTCATGGTTATTAGTGACCTATCATCAATCAATTTGCAATCACTTCACCACTTTGTCTTTGATCAGGGTCATCTTTCATTCAACCCTAGATTAACACATCCAGTCTGCCCAAACTTCTCGATGCAGAATAATACAAAAATAGTTCACTGGGCAGACAGTTCAATCACCTTCTCAATTGCTGTTTGGGTTTGATTTCTTCCATAGCTAGGTCGTACCACATGATGATGAACACCTATGACTGGCATTAGTATTAATGAGCAAATCACTGCCCTTATTTGCTGTTATCTGAGATTTTAGGTGGTGTCTCATTCTTCTAGATTCTTACTATCCACTAGGGTGTTGAAATTTCCAATTTTTCTGATGAGGAAAGCTATTGAGTGATGTCCAAACAAGCAGTACAGCGCTGGTCTAAGTTATATCAGACATATTTTATAGTGGTATTTGCTGTTGGGTGTCTTATTCCATCATAAGATTGCTGTTGGAAATGTTTCTTTCAATGGGTTTGCCGTTTGGATGTGAAATTTGATCATTTTCATGGAGTTTGATGAATTTTCTGAGTGGTGAAATTTGATCATTTTCATGGAGTTCGGTCATTTGGTGTAAGTGGGCACTAATTAGGACTTCTTTGAAGTACACTTTAGCTGTTGTTTGGGGTGTTGAGAGTGGACTTCTCATTCTGAAGTGTTAAATCATAAGCATGTGAGAGTGTTTATCCTTGTGCTTCATGGTTTTCCGACTTGTTTGAACAAAGTAAACAGCAAATACAAAGCTATATCAGACTTACACCAGTACTTCTCATCATCAAATACACTTTGGGTCAATTAATAAGCTGATTAAATTCAGTGATCATCCATGTTTTTTCTGAGGTGTTGCAATAAATTGTTGTTATCAACACTTCATGTCAGCAGCTAATCCTCCTATCTAGTGTTTATACTTTATAATGCAAATGAACTAACCTTGTTATGCTTCAGATGGTCATACCGGTGAAGAGCTGATATTTATATGCATTTTATATTGTTAACACTTAATAGTAATACTGCCATGGTTTTGATCTTGCTTATTGTTGATGTACTTACTCCACTAAACAAGTGGTAATATTGTAATTATCACTCACCACTGAATAAGTGGAAGAGATGTTTTATTTCCCACTGAATAAGAGGAGGTTATATATTCATTCACCATTGAATAAGTGCAAGAAGCTTGTTTTTCATTTTTAGTGTTGTTTATGCACATTACTGAATAAGAGAAAATGGCCAACTTGCCACCTGGAGCATTTCCTTTCAGTACAGCATTCCAATTGTTAAATACAAAACAATGTATGCTCTCACCTTGCCCATTTCGAGATCTGGGTGACCAGAAAGTGGAAAGGTTATTGCATTGTATCTCATTTTCAGTTTAAGTAAATTTCAAAAAAAATTAACTTTTGGAATTCACTTGCCATAAATAGTTGTGTGCACCCACTGGACCAAGAAAGCAATTCTATTTATAAGGCCACTATTAGTACCAAATCCAAGTTGGAAATCTACATCAAAATCCAGAAACTTAAAATTTTAAACATAAAATCTTCCTTTGTTTTGCAGAATGTAATCTAAAAAAAATCATAAAATTAATTTGAGAGCAAGAACAAGGTTGAAATATTCAAAACAAAATTTGATGCAAAGCTTTATTGTCATTAAATATAAATTTTCCAAACATTGAATGCTAAACTTCTTATCTGACAAGGTATGGAATGCTAATTTCAGACTAGAGAACTTCCAAGGTCATTGAACTAAGCCAAAGCATAAGCTTCACAAACTCTTTGTGTAACATTTCAAAACATCCCTTTTTCCATTATTCAAAGGTCAACTTGTTTCCATTTTCAATGTTGAAAATTAGTGGCATGCAGATCCCTCCCAATCGTGTGCAACTTCCTATGACACCTCAAAATGTTTTGTAACTCTGTCTGTGTTCACTGACAATCCTTATTACATCTGAAACGCTTTGTAACAACCTACTTAAAACAACATGTGTAGCTCCACTATGACATCTCTAAAAAGCTTCACATATTTGGATACTGTTGTGATGTTTTCACACATCGCCCCATTGCAAATGGGGAACCCCCACTTTTCGCTTTATAGGATAGTTGTTTTGCTTAGTTTTTTTTACCTTGGTAATAGTTTCTTAGCTTTTGGCCTTTGCTCGTGAGAAGAGGGTATGTTTTGTCAGTCCAGGAAAGTGAGTGATGTTGATAAATCTTGTCAAAAGTGTGGTCAAAATCTTGTCAATGTTGCAAAATCTTGTTCATATTGCAAAGTTGTCAAAAGTTGTTGCAAAAGTTGTCAACATGGTGGGAAATTGTCAATATCGTCAAGATTGCAAAGTTGTCGTAGGTGCAAGGCTAAGTTATACATTTTGAGTGGAAAATTTACTTGCGATTCCGTCAAGAATTGCAAGTATTTCATGTGAGTCTTTCTTTACAATGCTGAAAAACAATGAGATTGTCAAAATGCAAAGTGTGTCAAGTTTTGAAAAATGTTGCATTTCATGGTAAAGTATTGTATGGGGTCGAATTTCCACTAGAAAGTGTTGCATACCCCTTCAAATCCACCATTAAAAGTTGGTCTTTAAAATCTTGCATTAAGGTAAAAAGTGTGAATGTTGCTATCAACTCCACCATTATTTGCAACAAAAATGTCAAATTGATCAAAACTCCACAATCAAAAAATATTGAAACCTCTCAAAGTCCACCATGGTGTGGTTAAGTGTAACGTCCCCACTTTGGAATAGAATTTAAATAATAAATTAAAAAAATAATAATAATATTAAAAAAGAAATGAATAAAAATATAATTTAAATTAAAATATAAAATAATATAATTAAATATAATTAAAATTTAATTAGGTTAATGAATGGTCAAAAGACATGGAAGGAAAAGTTGTGACTCCCTCAAACATGGGATATAAAAGGGAGAAGAGAACCTCATTTTGAGTAGGGGATAATTTGGGAATCAGAAGTGCAAATCTGATTTAAATAAGAAGTGCAGATCTGATTGTGAAAGGTTGTGTCACTTTCAAAGGGCAAAAGTAATGAAGAGTTGCACTCTTTCAAAGGGGGCTAATGGTGAAAGGGTGTGTCTCTTGCCAAAGGGCATCCATAATGAAGAGGTGTGACTTCTCCCTCACACTGAGAGATATAAAGGAAAGGAATCAAAAGCATCCAGTGAGAGGATCATCGATCAGATCAGATCAGAAATATTATTAAGTTACAGGAATTGGCAGCCTCCTAGTAGGGGACATTACAGTGGTATCAGAGCAATGATCCTGCCATCCTGTAGGGTAAAGAATCTAAAGATGAATCAATGAATCATTCTAGTTAAGGAAAAAGAATCTAACAATATGTGTATTCACATGTATGCTCCATGTTTGCAGATATCCATGTGTATGCTAAATGTTTTCAAGTGTATGCTCCGTGTTTGATTCATATCTGATGTGTTTGTTTGCTCCATGAGTGTTTATGATTACTATAGACATATTTATTTAGGAACATTGTATTTGAGGTCATAGATGTGTGTCATGCTTCTAATCATAAGTTCTTAACATTAAGTGATATCTATGATATTGTGCAAACCATTTAAGAAGTGATGCGAGACAAGGATGAGAGAAAACTTGTCTTAAAATTACATAATTATGAAATGTATATGTAATTCATATTTTCATTTGTATGAAGAATACCCTATGATGCATATGTTGAGCAAACTGCCATGGTAGTAATATAAGAAATTACAAGAAGGGAGAACGGTGATGGTCCTCCTCTAGGTAACCCACCCCATGTTAGCTGACCGATGGTCCCATGAGGCCAAGGGGGTGTAGACAAAGTCCACCACTCTTGGACTTAGAGGGGAAGGACGTTTAGGACACCCTATTGTATCTTTCTAAACTCCATCATGGTTGATTATTGAGGGAATTTCAATCACAAGAGAAGGATAAGGATGGAAGTGATGAAGGAGAACGGTGATAGGATACCTCACTAGGTAGACCACCTCATGGTAGTTTGACCGGTGGTCCCATGAGGCCAAGAGGGCTCTGGCTTTCACTCTGCTCTTGGGCCTAGAATAGAGAATCTCTTGGACACCTTATTGTTCCTCCTTACTCCCACTCTCTTATGGTTGAGTTCCGATAAGGAATTAGATATAACTATGGTTAAGTTAATGTTCTTGATCCTAGGTGTAGAGAATTTAAGTTTAATATCCTATTTAGAAGATTTATATTATGGTTTAAATACATTTCAATGGTTTCCTAACCTATTGTAGGATCTCAATCAAGTACACATCTTGTTCCATTTGTAGTTTTACATAAAATGGTGAGTTAGGGCAAGAACTAGGGTTTTTACAAAAAAAAGTAGCAGCATGTTTATTCTATGAGTGTTTCGAAAGCCATTTCATATTGGGAATCATTTTGAACATTCCATGATCATTGCTTGAGGACAAGCAATCATGAGTGGGGCGGACTGTAATGTGCCCACTTTGGAATAGAATTTAATAATAATATGAAAATAGAAGAGAATAAAAAATAAAATTTAAATTAAAATATAAAATAATATAATTGAATATAAATAAAATTTAATTAAGTTAATGAATGGTCAAAAGACATGGAAGGAAAAGTGTGACTCCCTCAAACATGGGATATAAAAGTGAGAAGAGAACCTCATTTTGATAAGGGGATAATTTGGGAATCAGAAGTGCAAATCTGATTTAAATAAGAAGTGCAGATCTGATTGTGAAAGGTTGTGTCCCTTTCAAAGGGCAAAGGTAATGAAGAGTTGCACCCTTTTAAAGGGAGCTAATGGTGAAAGGGTGTGTCTCTTGCCAAAGGGCATCCGTAATGAAGAGGTGTGACCTCTCCCTCACATTGAGAGATATAAAGGAAAGGAGTCAAAAGCATCTAGTGAGAGGATCATCGATCAGATCAGATCAGAACTATTATTAAGTTACAGGAATTGGCAGCCTCCTCGTAGGGGACATTACATTAAGTTGTTATTGAGCACGATAAGTCTGCCACAAAGAATGTAAATCTTAATGAAACTCCGCCATTTTGGATTGTGAAAATGCAAAAGTTACCATAAAGTCCGCCAATCTCGGAGACAAGATTGCCAAACTTGATCAAAGTCCGCCAGTTTTGAGGGGGGAAATGTTGAAATGTCATAAACTCCGCCACTATTGGCGAGAAAAAATGGGGAAATTCATAAAAGTCCACCAATGAAGGGTAGAAAAATGCAAAACTTCCTTAAACTCTGCCATGTTGGTGGGTTATAATGCAAAACCTTCACAAAGTCCAACATTAAGTGTTGACAAAATTGTAAAACTTGAACAAACTCTGCCACGGTTCTTGGTACAAAAAATGTCAAATCTCTCCCAAGTCTGCCACAAAAAAATGTCAAAATGATTTGAAGTCCACCACCTTTGATTGGAAAATTGTGAAACAAGCTTAAAGTCCGCCATTCCAAGAGGTAGCCGACTTGTCAAATGAAGCAATTTTAGAAAAGAGGTTATAAGGTCGGCTATGGGTGAAGGGTTATGACCACAAGCTTCAGGCGCTCATAAAGGGGTGAGTTGCAAGTCTTTTTTTACCATTCTCAACATCATTTCACTGGCATGGCTACGCAAATAAGGAGCAGAGATATAGTTTGACTTGCAGATCTGAGACAAGGTTATTTGCAGGTCTAGGGATGGAATTTCATCAACCTATAAGGCAAATTTCTGATCGAACATAGAGCAAACTTACCAAGGTCTAATTCAATGCAAGTTAAGGACTGACTTGATCAAAATCAGAAGATAATCAAAGGAAATCAAACCTCGAAGGGTGGAATCAGACTTGAGGAGTTACCATGTTCAGATTAGGAAAGGTTTTGGAAGCTTGATAATTGTAATGTTAAGTGTTGAGTCGAATTCTATTTCATTTCTCTTGATTCCTAAATATGTTATTTTCAGGTTTGACATGTGAAGAGGGAATATGGGGCAGGAAGGTGGACTTATCAACATGAAGAACAAAATCTACAAGTTCAAGGAAAGTGTTAAGATGATGACTATCTCAATCAACATCATGAAGGGGCTCAGCACATTCAAAGCTTTCATTACATCTCGAAGTAAAGGAGGTATCAAGATTCAAGGCTAAGAGGAAATCAACATATACCCCCTTGCACCTTAATGACTTTCAACATCAAGACATTCGAGGAGATTTCACAACTTGAGTTGGAGAAACCAAATGAAGAACTCAACCAAGAACACTTGAAAGGCGTGAAGGGGAGGCCAAGACAATATTGCAACATAAGGAGGGATACCATTGCAACAATCTTGAATTTCCTTCGCAAGTCCAAGACCCCAAATTCAACATGAGGGAGGAGCTTACAAGATCAAAATATTCAAATGAAGATCAAAGGACTCTACAACAAGACCAAAGTCAAAGTCTACATTCCAAAGCAACAACATGTTCCACATTTCAAGAAGACTTCAAGATGATCAGGATATTTTAAAGGAAGGAGACACTAAAACATGAAGTCAAGAACTACATCAATGCAAGAACAAGTTCAGGACATCACAAGGACGAAGATTCCCAAGTTAGAGGATTGAAGGGCAAATATGATCAAGTAGATAGTTTCAAAAGAGTTAAGCAAAGTTAGAAAGTCAACTTGATCATCTAGATGATACAATTTGGGAATATGCCTCATCTTCATCACATTGGGCAATTGTATAGTGTTTAGTATCAAGAGATATGCCTTAATCACAAACACTTTGTGAGGACCCACATGGTGTAAGCTGAGGTGGTGCCTAGTCATCATCTAACCCATCTGATTGTGCCACATCAACATGTCCAAATACATTGAACCTAATTCATCTTATGAAGGAGCTAGTGACACATGGCACTTCGTCAAATATTATTCATTGCACCTAACCTCAAATCCTATTGGTGCACGCATAGGGATGCACATGTGTCCAATTCAATGTAATTTTATCATTGGTGGAATGGAGTTAGTTGTAACTAACCCTAATTAGGGTTTTGTCATGTAATCTCAAACATTGATCTTGAATCAATCTAAGCCTTTAAATTGTAAAGAGTCCTCTATATAAGGCTCAGTCATCTCATTTGTAAAGGCTAATAGTTAATAGTCAATAATTAGTGGTTAGATAGCAATTAGCAGTACAGTAGAGTAGGAGGAGGAAGCTAGAAATTGTTGCCAAGTTATGTTGAAATCAATTCAATACTTTCATTGAAGTTATGGTGGATGTATGTGTTGTGTTTCTACATTTTGCATGGTTCCTTGTTACTTCTCAAGACTAATTAGAGTTCATTGATCATGGTGGATGCTTATAAAGATATTGTGATGAATTCCTTGGTTCATACTTTTTGTGGTTTGTTGATTGTAAGCTACTGTGTAAAGTTAGCCTAAACCTTGTTATTGTGCTAAGTTCAATGTGGATACTTGTTCAAGTTGCGCTAGCATTGGGTATTTGGGTGATGTATTCGTAGTGTGAAAATTTTCCATTTCCTTAGAAGAGTGCATCAAGTTTGTGTAGTTGTTGTCAGCATGGTGAAGCAAGCTTGGTTTGAGGGAATTTGTCTAAGTATCATCCATTGTTGTCATTGTTCTTAAAATTACTATAGGATCTCTAAACCCTTTATCTCTTTTGCCTTTATTTTCCAAGCAAGTTAGTAAGATTCCACATTCCATTTGTGTTCCAAACGTAAGTCCCCTTGTGATTCCAGCTATATATCACATCAAATATGACTGAGTCTATCCAGAACTTAGAGTCAATTGTTCGCATTGTAAACCTTGGAGTCATCTCATTTGATCATATTACTTAGCATATGAGATTTCTTTGTAAAAAAGAGGATAGATTACTTAGTATTTTATTTTGTGTTCAAAGTGTCCTAAAAAACGCATCAAATGATACATTTTCTAATATTAACAATACTTCAGTTTCACAATAAATACAACCTGGCACCATATCAATCTCAGGAATTACCACACATAGGTAAGGTCATTTGCTAAACTACTAAGGTACTTGGCTCCTTTTTAACTCCTTTCTTGAACATTGACTTGTGACAATACTTCAGTTTCACAATAAATACAACCTGGCACCATATCAATCTCAGGAATTACCACACATAGGTAAGGTCATTTGCTAAACTACTAAGTTACTTGGCTCCTTTTTAACTCCTTTCTTGAACATTGACTTGTGATCTGACATATAGAAATTCAGACTCACTTCAATTTAATGAATAAATAGCATACTTCATTACCCTAATCTTAGACTGAACTTGAGTTCAAACGAAAATCAAACATGGAGGGTAGAATCTTGATAAAGAAATAACTACATTCACCATACTTATGAGATTTTGATCTATGTGATTGCACATAAGCGTAAGTTTTAAACTTCACATAATAACAGTTTTTGGACATGGAACAACGCATACTAATATGTACCAGCTAGGCAACCATACCAGGAGAGGATTGTCTGACTCTAAGAAACACGTGCAAGAAAACAAATATAGTTTATACCTCAAAAACTGAACACAAAAGATACAAAGTATGAAGCAGAAGTGGATAGGAATATATATCATACAAAGTAAAATAAGGAAAACAAAAAACACCATTTAAAATGAGGAATAGTATAAGTGATTGAAGAACTAACATCTGAATCAGTTAAACCTACCGATGGTAGGAACTGTTGATAGAATTTCCCCAATGTGTAGCTTGTACAATATTGTTGTCTTACCAGCTGCATCTAATCCAAGCATCACAACCTACAATAACAAACATTAAATGAAGTTAAGGACAACGAGAAATGCAGCAAGGTGAGAAGATTAGGTAGCAAGACAATAAAGCAAAGAATACAGTTCAAAAAACAAAAGAACCCAAGGCATGATTAGATAAACGCAGATGAAGTACATCAAAGATTAGAACAGAAGATCCAAAGGATTATGAAAAGAAGACACCGGTAATCAAAAGAGTAGAAAAGAACTATGTTTTGCAGTGTTCTCAACAAGGCATGAAGCAAGGGGAAAGTAATTATTATTAACACTACAAAATAAAATAATTCAAAGTGATGAATATGTAAATATGCATTAAGCTAACAGGGGTGTACAGATACAAGGGTACACCAGGAGCTGCTTTCCTAAAACATGGACATACAGTTACAAGGGTCCAGAAAGCTGAGAGGTTATGCAAGGTTCACATCCACAAATTTTGAGTACACTATAATGCATAGACTAAAACATCAAACTTCTAATCTTGAACTTGAAACAAAACATCATCATAAAAATTCATACAACTGAAATCAATTATATCATTTTTCACTTTTTTCATTCTAAGTTTTAGTATTTTGGGGGCATGCACACGAAATTTTTGATATAATTCATTGGATGCACCAAGGTGTATTAAGTTGTATTAAGTGTGCCTTCGTTGTGGAATTGGGTGCATTTCACATCCACACCCAGATATGTCTCCAAGGTGACCAGATTTTAGTCAAGCATGCATGCCCTAACAACCTCAATATTATTTATTCATGAAGTATACTTCACTTATATAAGACTGATATAAGAAACTTTGATTGGTTAACAATTACCCCAAACCCATATGCATCAAAGATTCAACCTTCAAATGAGGTGGTCTAGCCTCGGTACCTACACTGAATTTAAATAGAACTATGCAATAAAAACACGATAAATGCAACCTTATATTTCTCAAACCATGCAAACAATAGACACATGATTTCTTTTTACACATTCACAAACAAATGAAAATAAATCAATTTGCCCCAATTAAACGGTTTTAATACCTTATAGATAGTTGATGAAGGCTCTACCTATGCATATGTAGCATAAAGGTTGCATAGTACGATACGAACCATACAGCCTCAAGCTGCAGGTCCAGGGCCAAAACAAATATTTTTCCAACAATGACATAGACCAGCAAATGAACAATTGCTCCTAGGATTTTGACAACTTCCAAGCATATCATCTATTTCATCGTTAAAAGCACTGAAAACTAATCTCTCCATTGAAACTCAAAAACCAACAAAACGATAATTAATCCTAGCTAATATAATTGTCTTGGATTTGATAACAAGCTCATAATAGCTCCACTATTCACCAAATATGCCAAAAAACTTAGATCTACATGTTCCCAAAACCCAAAAACAGACTAACCCTAGGACATCGGGCTTTGATACCATGTAAGAATTTGTCATAAACACAACAAATCTACCTCGGACCTGATGTCTATGAGCTAATCACAAATCTAGATAGAAAAATTAAAATATTCAATAAATGGAGCTAATTACAAAGAGTGAAGTACAAAGATACATGCCTCTTGGATGTATGAGTCATCATGACACATCCAAAAGGTCATCTATTAACCATCAATCACTTCCAATCAAGAGGTGAGTCAACTAAGACAAAAGTGGCCCTTGATTAGACAGTGGTAACTAATTTCCATCAATCAAGTATGATGAAGTAGTTAAGAAACTTGATTACCTCAAATCAAAGTGTACGCATATCCTTATTAGATACCTAAGTGAAAATAAATAAATGGTCCTATTAATCTAAGCAAACTTAATTACACCAACAAAAATAAGTGGGACCACTTAGAATAGAGTATGTCCAATATGTTAATCAAATGTATTGAGAGGATTGCCCCATTGAAGAGGATTGTTTGGAGATTGCACCCACTCAAAATGGTTTCCATTAATAAAAGCAATAGTTATTTGATAATGCTAGTTGGTGCTTAACACTTCCATCATGTAATTGTAAAATTTAGGCAATCAGATGTTAATCTAACTAATTAAATTATAATCAGACTGAGAATAAGAAGAAATAACAATAAAGCACACGACACAAGACACAAATGCCCTGGGAAAACCTCCCTCTTGGAGGGAAAAACCCAGCATCAAAGATTCAGATCAGATCCTTTATTTATAAGCAGATTACATGAACAGTATATAACAGATTACTTATCTGATTGTAGTGCCAATCTAGGGCAGATTCAAACCAAGTATATGCAGCTGTATTATATCTTTAGAGAGAGCAGAATATCGACATCAATTGGAGAAGGAGATCGCTGAAGTATAGGACACCACTTTGCCCAGCAAGCTGCCCAATGGATTTGCTCAATGATCCGATAGACTTGCAGCAGTATGAAAACTTAGATCGCTTTCTATCCTTCCAAGTTTGCTGACTAAATTCGCATAAGGCTAACGGCTTATGGTATGTTTTCTTGATGGAGATAATATTATGTTTGAAGTGTGAAATGAATCTTGTTTATATACAAGATTCATGTTCAAGTTTTCCCCAAGTCGGCTTTAACAAAATTGCTGCCATTTTACATATTTTAAGTTTGCCCTTTTTGGCACCCAATTTGGGGCCTACATAAATTGCAAGTTATACCACGTTTCATTTTGGGCCCAGCCCTATTAGACATGTAATCACTTAACCTTATTACAATATGATTAATATTTTAATTGCCACTAGGCATCATTAAAATATAGTCCGAACTTAGCTATCCATTTTCAACAGTAATGTCCCAACTCTGATAATAGAATTTAATAATAAAATTAAAATACAAAAGAATAAAAAATAAATTTAAATTAAAATGTAAAAGAATATAACTAAATATAATTAAAGTTTAATCAAGTTAATGAATGGACCAAAAGGCATGAAATGATAAGTTGTGATTCTCCCAAATATGAGGTATAAAAGGGAGAAGAGAACTCATTCGAAGGGGGGAGAATTTGGAAATGAAAGTGCAGATCTGATTTAAATAAGTGCAGATCTGATTGTGAAAGGTTGTGTCGCTTTCAAAGGACAGAAATAATGAAGAGTTGCACTCTTTCAAAGGGTGCTAATGGTGAAAGGGTGTGTCTCTTGCCAAAGAGCATACACGATGAAGAGGTGTGACCTCTCCCTCACATTGAAAGATATAAAGGAAAGGAATCAAAAGCATCTAGGGAGATCACCATCAATCAGATCAGATCAGAACTGTTATTAAGTTACAGGCACAAAAAGACCTGAAGAAATAAGAATTGAAGGATTCAGATTGGATTTTATAAGATACTAAATATTCAGGAGTTCGTCTGATTACCACAGTTTGCTAATTTATTATATGTAGAAAGAATTTCTTCATATGTTCTGAATATACCCAATCATGGTAAGAGAAGGAAGAAGAACATCGAAGAAAGCAGATTGAACTCACAGCAAGGAACTCTCTGTCATATCCATGTTTAAGACATTAAGAAATTCTGGTACATGATCCTGTGCACCATATTTCTACAGTATTCTTTGCATACTAATGTCTGATAACAGTCCACTGTTATGCAAATTTACACAGCATACTTTAGAATCTTTTATGGTTATATATTCTGGAAAAAGTGATGATATATATATATATATATATATATATTCTGGTTTGTTTATTATCAGACATGGTAGAAGAAGAATGATTGCAATAGGGGGAACAGCGTTAAGGGTCACCTCTAAGCATGCCACCTCATATGTATGGCAGAGTCCACATGAGGCCAAAGGGGGGCGAAGGTGCTCTGCCTTTGGGCTTAGGAGGGTTAGACTTAGGACACCCTATTGAGGCAATCTCCATCCTCTCTAATACTCTACCATGATGATGATGATGATGATGATGATTCATATGAGTAGGAGAAGGTGACTCGATTGAGGGAGAATGGCATTAAGGACACCATACCAAGTATAACTTGATTGAGGGAGAACGGCGATTAAGATACCTTATCAATTATGGTTAAGGGAGAACGGTTGTTGAGGACACCCTATTGAGTCATCCCTCCTAACTGACTTTGTTTGGGATAGTTCTACTTATGATCCATGTTTCTTTACATTTATATTTATCTAGCTTTCCTTTACCTTATGAATCATAGTTAGCTCTCTTTGATTTATGAATCATAGTTAGTCTTCTTGTTTTACATAGTTAGCCTTCCTTCATTTTATCATGATCAGTTCATTCTTTACTTAGTATGTTTGTAATTAATCTCTTATATGTTATAATTGCTAGACTATTTCCTAACTTGTTGCATGGTTTTACTATTAAGAGTTAAAGGTACTCCCTCTCGTAACCCTCCTTTAATTACTAAGAATTATAATCTAGGGTAAACTAGGGCAATTTATAAAAGGGACATTACACATCACAAGGGGATAATTTAATCGATGACTTTGCCTTCGTTTTGAATAGCAGTCCTTGCTCTCATTTTCCAATTTCATCTCAAGTAACATTGAGGAAAATATGCTTTAGAGTAACAATCTTGAATTGATAAAAATTGGTGCTAGAATACAATATCTCGTACCCAGATTTTTTTTGATACATAAGGCAAAATTTTATTAATCAAAAAGGATTTGCACTGTTTACAGATATTATCCCATCCTCCCTTCAGCATACCTATCTCCCTTTCTGTAACACTTCGTGCTATTGGGATGTGGAGCCAATGTCCACAACCTTCTTAATTTAGACCATGCAGAGTCATCAAAAGACCCATACCCATCCGGATCTGCCCAATGCCAGCTTGTAACAATTTCACAATGAAAGAAGCCAACATACTATCCATCTAAAAGAGATCAGAATCAAAAAATAAACCTACTCAGACCCCCAAACACACAAAAATATTCATGGTGGTGGGCCTTCTTGGTCCAACAACCTGTCCAGACAGCTTTCCAATCCTCCTATTTGGTTTGAAAATCATTTGCAACTGAAAATGGCATGCTGTACAGTAATGTTAAAACCTTCGAGATACCTGACAAGACCATTCTTGAAGATACCTCCACACCAAAATTTCAAATTACTGGAACGCGAGTGGCATTGAGTTTTAAATACTCCTTAAGGTTAATTGTCTTCTTTCAGGACAGCATGCAATCTTCAACCCCATCTGCAGAAAGATTGGCTAAAACATCAGCCTCTTTGTTCGCTTTCTTGTAGACATGGTTTGCAAAAAAGATATCAAAGGATCCAGCAACATGTAAAGCCTCTTCCAACAAAGCATTGAGTTTCCAATTAGGAATGGTATTCCCACTCATAACAGCATTAATTACAATTGTGGAGTCTCCCTCTGCAATCACCTTCCTTGAACCAAGTTCTTTGCATTTCCTTAAACCCAATATTAGAGCCCTCATTTCATCTTCATTGTTTGCTCCACTAGAAAGGGGCTTGGATAGAGTACACAAAATCTTTCCATTCCAATCTCTGATTATACATCCTGCCCCCGAAACCCCTGGATTGCCCCTTATGGCGCCATCAAAGTTCATTTTTAAACATCCAGCTTGGGGCAGCTCCAACTTGACTTCCTCCTTCAACTTTTGAGTCTCTTTCCTGAAAAGTCCTATAACAATTGGATTTCTCAATCAATGCCACTGATTTTTTATCTCGGCATCCCACACTGTGAATGAGGAACTCCTAGGATTGTGCTCCCTAATATTCTTGGTTGCCACTTCCACTAATATCACCTCAACCTTGTTTAGAAAAGAAGACAAGCCTAATTCCTTGTCCAAGAAGATCCTTCTATTCCTCTCCTTCCAAATCTACCAAATTAGGATGGATGGACTCATGACCCAGAAGTTAGAATAGGCCGTTGTCCTTTTCAACAATGGCCAACTTTTGAATAAGCTGAGAATGTCATTTGATAATGCACTCAACCATCCTAGTTGTGCGCACAAACATTACCAACAAACCCGTGAGAAGGGGCTAAGCCCAGTACAAGATGGTCCATAGTCTCTGTCATGTCCCCTCCTTGATCGTTATTTATATATATGATATATCATTAATTATTAATTAATATAATAATTATCCACGAATGATTATTTGGAATTTATTTATTTATTAAATATTATTATCTAATTAATATTTATTAATAATAATATTCTTGAAATATTCAAATAAAAATAAATTAAGAAGAGGCAGTAATTAATGGAAGACAACCATCCATGTATACATTAACAATGTAAGTCCTCATAACTAAACAGCATTCAGCAAGGATTAGTTTGCAATGAGTAATACATTGTTTGGCTATACTCTTAATACTCAATATTAAGATGAAGACTCCCAAGGCGGCGATCTGTTTAGATAAAAGAGGAGGATAAAATAATGCGATTTAGTGAGTAGTGACTATAAGTGAGAATAAAGCACCATTTGTTCCGGAGTAAATATGACCATCATACATCAACCATCATAGACAACAATTAAAAAGGGATTATCGCAAATCACCAAGTATCATGAATAAATAACGTAAGTTTTGATCACTATGAAAGAATCGTGGGCAAGACTTGAAACTAAAACAAAGATCGATGGGTAATAAGAGTTATACAGGACGATTAAGTAAAGACTACCGTATACCAAGCAACTCATTACTAACATCCATCCCAAAGTGTTAATAATACTGGTAGTAAGCATGGGAGTCAGCGACCCACACAAGTAATTAATCACTAATAATCCATTTATAATTATCATATTGAAGAGATGTGATCTATCATGGAGAGACATGAAAGAATTGACTTAAGATATCCAAGAAGTGCAACCGTTGGATCACAAGATATATATAAAACCAGATCGAATCACATTCTAAAGGGAGAAATAGGAAGAAAAAGGAATGCCACAACAAGAAAGGAGAAACACAAGAGGGAGTTCGATGGCCTTGGGAAGGCATTCACACAGGCATGAGAGGTAACTCCCTACCCGTAAGCGAGACAACAGGTATGAACCACTACACTGTAGGTTCACAGTATAAAAATGATAATTTTAGTTAAATTCATAGTATTACTATGTGTTCACAGCATGATAATGATAACTTTAAACACTGTATGTTCACAGCACTAAAAATAATGACTCTAATCAGATTTACAGAATCACAGCAAATTAATATAAATAAAACATGGTAAGTGTAGCGTCGTAAATTGTACGCACTTGCTAGGGTGGTACAATTTCACACCTAGTTTAGCACCCGCATTGGCGCATTTTGCATTTTGCATTGCATTTCCCCTTTAGCACTTAATTAATTAAATTAATTAGGTCTAAGGTTCTATTTTATCATCTCCCATATCATAAAGTTGGGCCCTTTTCATTAAAGTGTGCCCCTTTCATTTTATTCCTCTAATACATCATTTAATCAAAACCCTAATTAGGTCCTATTTCGAACTTGGGGGCTTGATTTCGGGGGTCAAAACATCTCAAAATCACCTGTAACTTCGGGATTCTCTCTAAAATCATCATATCCGACGGCCCTGAAAATTTGGTGAAAAGTTGTCGGGACCATGGCGCCCGGAGTGCACATGGTCCCGGACATTTTTCCCGAAATTTTAGGAGCGCGATCCAATCATAAAATAAAGCTTAACCCCAAGAAATTGGCGGGAGATTCAATCTCTAGGTCGGCCAAAAGACGAAATTACGACCTAGGGTTTCATATATAAGAGCTCTCTTTCTTCATTTGAAAGGATCCGAAAATTTTGGCTTTCAAGGACCTTCTATGCAGCGAAAGAGCAGATCTTTGAAGACTTCAACAACATTCAACATCCATCTATCAAGCATTTATCAATTTCATTCATCCATTTAGGGCTTGGAAGACATTGAAGAACAATAGGAGATTACCGACTGAAGATTGGCTTGTACTCCTCCCTTGAGGGTTGGGTATGATTTCATGTTGTTTTCGTGTCTTTGCATAAGCTTCAATATATCCTTTATTCATGCTTTAGATCACTTTGCATCTTGATTTGGAGCATTTACATTATCATTTACAAGCAATTAGGGTTTACTTTCTAGGTTGCTCTAGTTTGCTTTCTTGCATTTTAGGATCTTGCACACACACAAGGTCTGCACACACACTACTTTTACAATACAACTTGGCTATTCGTGGAGGTGGAAATCACCAAAGCGGGGGTTTGACTAAGGCAAAACCCTATATAGCCGCCCACCATCCCTTTTCAGATATAAGTGCAGGTTTCGGAATTCGGAAGACGCCGCAAGTTGCAGATCCGGAAGAAGCAGACCGAGACAGAACTTCACACCAAATTCCAGCCCAGAAAGCTAGGACAGGGGCGTGGGGCGCCCTGGTCCTACCAAGACAGGGGCGCTGGGCGCCCTGGTCCTTCTGTCAGACAGCAACTTTCAGCAACTTTCTGACAGCTTTTCAGGTTGCAAAACAGCAGTTTCAGGAACAGAATCAGGACAGTGGCGCCCACGCCCCCGTCCTGAACATTTTCACTCATATTTTAACACCGGGTACGCATTTACATTCTTGCCTTGTCCTTGTGTTTACAGCTTTCCATTATTCAAGTTCAATTCTGCAATCTTGTTATTAGTTCATACTTGCACTTTGGGGTTAGGGATTGAACTTGCATCATTTTATCTATCATTTGCAACAAAGGAATAGAAATCCTAATAGGTAGCCCGTGGCTCTCTCTTCCACAAAAAGAAGTAGCCAATTGCGTGATACCTCTAGGCTCTTTCGTATTCCACAAATGTGTGATTGAAAGTGAGATTAGGGCATGTTTGCTTAGTTTCACTTTTTCCCCCACACATTTTGGTGAACCCGACGTGAATTCCAATCTTCTCTAATTCTGATTTATGTTTTCAAATTTGAGTGTTTATGCTATTTCAAAATCAAATTTGTATTTACAAGTTTTAACTTCTTGCAAGATTCAAAAAAATTTTAGAGGAAATTTTTGCTAATTTTTCAATTCAAAGTTGAACCTGTGGATAGCTTAATTGGGATCAATAATTTCAAATCTGATTTAGGAACTCATTTGAATCATAAATTTCATTTTCTAAATCCACATTCTAAGTGCTTGCATTGGTTAAAATTAAACATTCCCTTTTATTTTGCATGTGTTATCATTTGAAAAAGGAAAATTGTTGTCATGATGCATTCATTTCATAGATGTGATAATGGGTTAGCTTCCCTTGTTTCAATTTTTCCTTCTCCTAAAGAACCTCCCCCCATCTATAACAACATTTTAGTGCCTAAATGAGTTGCTACCGATCCCTTTGAGGCTCTCCCATGTTCTAAGGATGAAGACTTTAAGAGTGATCTTGACAATTCTCCTAAAATGTGCCCTTCCTATTTAGCTATCCTAGAGGAAGAGAATGATATCATAAACACCTTTCTTAATGTTACTTCACCTTCCCTACATGATGCCTCTCTAAGTGAAAAGGTATTGATGGACATTGACTTATTTTCTCCTAAAGTTGGTCCTTCCAATGGGGGCATGTTAGTGCAACAAGAGGTTATAAACACTTCTTTCAAAGATCTCCTTCCTAAGCATGAATCTTTGGAGAAATATGTCCATGTTCCTCCTAAAAAACACTCCCCTCATGAGGATCCTTTTGTGCAAGAAGATGGCATTATCCCTACATTTCCTAGTGATGGCATTTCCTTTTCCAACAAAATTCTCACTAGAGATGATGAATTAATGATAAATGCTTATCCTTCTCCTAAAGTTTGTCTTACCCATAAGCATCCCTTAGAGAAAGAAGATGAAATAATAAGCAATTTCCTTAACTCTCTCTCTCCTAAAGATCATATTGAACATATTTTGAGGAAAGAGGATGAGTTTAACACATCTATTGATGCTCTCCCTCCTAAGGATGAGGAATTAATAAACAATGTTATCTCCTCTCCCGAAATTGACAATACTTCAAACATTCCTTTCAACAACTTCACTATTTGGGATGAACCATTAGAAGAAGGTGTAGATTATTCTCTTCCCCATGAGAGAACCCTAGCCAAAGGGGATGAAATCAAGATTGAAAACTCCCTTGATAGTTTCTCACCTTCCTTGAATCTCAATCATTCTCCCTCTAAAAATAAAGCATCTCCCTCTCCTCAACTTGGTTCTACTCATAAGGAAACCCTAGTTCAAAGCAAGATGGTTAACATCTCTTTCAAAGATCTCCATCTCAAAAGTGAGACTTTAGAGAGTGATGTTGATCCTTCTCCTAGAGAGTTTATTCCCCATGTAGATCCTTTGATGATAGAGGATGATATGACCTTTCCTCTTCCTACTAGAACATCAATGCCTACGCCTTGTCTCTCTCCTAAAATTGATTTAATCCGTGATAAGATTTTAGTGCAAGAGAAGACTATCAACAATTCTTCCAACACTTCTGTTCATTCCTCTAAACCATCCTCAATCAATTTGATACATGTGAATGAAACACCTAACAAACCTCTCTTCACTATCCAAGGTGCTTGTCCTTCTCAAAATTCTCAACCGTTAAATAAGCCTATCTTAGTGGTTCAAGGTGGTTATGGTAATGATTCTTTTTGCACTCCTAAGAAACCTATTATTACTGTGCAAGGAGGTTATTCTTCTAAGAGCCCTTATAAGTATGCTAAGCAACTGACTAGAGAGAGTTATCATGCGGTTGCTCATACCTATAACACAAGAAACAATAGGCAACCTAATCCTCCTCCAGTTAGCCCAACTTCACTTCCTCCTTCTCAACCTATTCTTCCGCAAGCTCCTCGTATTTCACAAATGCTTAGTAAGGACTATGATCTCATAGAACAACTTAAAGCTACCCCTGCTAAGATATCCCTTTGGGATTTGATCCAAACTTCTTCCGCTCATCATGGAATGTTACAAGATGCCTTGAAAGATTTGAATGTTCCTCCACCTAATACATCTAGTAATATAGTGTCTTTGGTTAACTCTGTGATGAATCCTAAAGCTCAAATTGTGTTTACTCAAGATGAGTTGCCTACTAGTGAAATTCAACATCAATATGATCCCTTGATGATTGTGGTTATCATAAATGACACTGCTATAAGACGAACACTGGTAGATAATGGTTCTGGCCTTAATGTGTGTAGCATTAATCTATTGCATAAGATGAATGTGGATACATCCCTTATTGAGCCTGACTCTCGTCCCATTCGAGGCTTTGATAATGTGGCTAAGTCTTCATTAGGTATTATCACCTTACCCATCACAGTGGGACCTGTTACTTTGCCTACTCCTATCCATGTTATGTCGGGAAATCTAACATACAACTTGTTATTAGGGAGACCTTGGATTCACAGTATGCAAGCTGTCCCCTCTACATTGCATAGACAAGTTAAATTTATTTATAATAATAAGACATATACCTTGATAGGTGATACTAATTTTCAAGCTTGTTTGCAAACATCTACTTCCAAAGGGAGTTCTTCTAAGCCTTCCTCTTCTAGTGATGACTCGTTAAACAAGATACCTATGGATGAATGATCACCCTCTGATAATCAAAATTCTTTGGATGAGTCTGAAGTTCCTGAAGAAGATTCTCCTCAACTTGAATCTACACATGAAAAGGCTTTTGATCCTGAGAAGGTTCTCGCAAAAGACGATTGGGGATCTCTTGATTTTAATCCCACCTTTGTAGGTGAGTATAGGGTTCCTCCTAGAGAGCTTAAAGTTAAAAAGAAGGAAGAAACTAGAGATCAATCAGTCTTACCTGAACCTATGAGCAATAATTTTGTGGCCGCTTCTCAAACTTCTTCTCCTCACACCTCTAATTCTGGAGAATTTGATTCTTTGTCTTATGAAAAACCACCTTTTCTTTCTGAAATGGCTAATCGATATGGTCGTGGTTTTCACATTCTGGCTAAGAGTGGCTATAGTGGAAATGGTTGTGGCGCAAATGAACAAGGAATTAAAGTTCCTTTAGAACATAACACGCATGAATATTCATTTGGACTTGGATATAATCTTTCTAAGCCCACCAAAGCATCTAAAAGACCATCTCTCAATGTGAATGCTATATTTAGTAGTGACGATGATCTCACTTCAACTAAATCATCTTCTACTTCTATCAACTCTCATTCCCCTCATAAGGAAATCTTGGCGATGATCAAATCTCTTTATGAATCCCCTCAAGTTTCTAAATCCACTTATGAATCTTTATCTCCTATTCATCATAAAGTCCTTTCCTCCAGGGATAAGGCTCTAATAAATTACACTCATCCCTCTTCTTAGATTTCTTGTGACTTTTCTTCTTCAATTTTTATCATTTTATACATGTTTTTGATCTCACTTATAGTTGAGCATTTAGCATGTCATATTCAAATACCTCATTCAATCTATCATGTCTTTAAATAACATTAATGGCTATTATGTTGCTCATCATTATGTGACATTGGTAGCTCATTTACTGGGGGCTCATTGTCATTCATGATGGTACAATTTCAAGTGCAATCATATTTTTGAAGCAACATAATAGCCTAATTTTTCTATGTTATCTCTTGTTCCTATGGGGTAATAGTGTGGAAATATTGATCATCTTTTCTTTAGAGTCCTCTTTTCCTAGATATGGGAGAAGATGTGTATTCTCTTTCTTATCCTACCCACTTCTCGTGAAGAGCATTTTACATACACTAATGTCTTGCTTGCATGAACTCATGTGAGTATGTAGTACATTTTGCTTATGTCTAAATCTCTCCCTAGAAGATTGTGTAAGTCCTTCTCATTGTCCTTATCCTTGGGAGGCAATGATCTTTCCTTATTTTTATCTAAGGATCCACTTTTCCCTATTTCGTGGATGGTGTGAACTTTATTATTTGATCTTATTCCTTGTATGCATTTGTTGTTGTTTGTTCAAGGATTCTCTCTTACAAGAGGTGTAAGTCCTTGACTACAACCTCTTTTGCACTTGGTAAAATACATCCATAATGAATTCACTCCCCCAATTGGGTTAAAAAGAGCGTCATCCTTAACTTTCACCTCGCAAAAGAGGGAAGTATTGCATTCTTATTCTCTTCTTTGTCTTATTCTAGAAGATGTTATATTTGTCTAAGACAATTCCTCTCGGGGATATGTATCTTTTGTACAAAGATCTCTTCTCCTCTAAGGATCTCCTTTACACATACTACAAGATATCCCTTTTTTACAACTATCTTATCCTTGCTTAAAGAGTGCGAAACTCTCTTGCTTGGATCTATGACATTGTTGCATTTTTGGGGTATCTTCTTTTGTGATGAAGGTAGGTATCCTTGTTCTACTTTGCTTATGACATAAACATTACACTTTTTGAGAAATGGGTCATTCTCGGAACCAGAGCACAGACTCTTAGAGCGAGATGTCTCCATTTTTCTTTTACGCAAGGTGATTATTCTCGGAACCAGAGCACAGACTCTTAGAGCGAGATGTCACGCTTTTGTACTATACATATACAGGTTGTAGCATACTCGGGCATAGACTCCTATGAGATGCTTCTAACCTCACTTACACACACATGCATGAGGTTGAGTGGAACTAGTGGCATAAGGCTAGACTTTCTCACTCTCCTCCCTTACATGGATCACCTAGACAGACTCTAGGGGCTAGTTTTCCATGTCCTTTTTTCCATGGATCACCTAGACAAGATCTAGGGGCGAGAAGTCCATGTTTTCTCTCTCACTATTCTTCTCATGGATCACCAATGGGTGTATTCATGCCTTTTTCCTTTCTTTTCTTCTCTTTGCATTTTGTTTCCATTTACATCCTTCATCTTGTGTTAGAGAACTCTCAAACCCTCGCACTCTTTGTTGTGTTGGAATTGAGATTTAGTCCTCTTTCTTACCAAATAATTCTCCATTAGTTTTTGATCTCATATCAAATCTTTTTGTGAGCATTTGTCATCAATTTTCTTTAACAATTCGAAGTGGTAAACATGATACCCTGTTTCAACTCACTAAAATTAGCAAGCCGAAACAGGGGGGGGCATATAGCTACCCTCGAATTTTCATCACCTTCCTTAGTAAGCATTAGGTGATTTTGTGATCTAACGTGTGTTTTGTAGGGTGCGGTTCCTAACTGTGTACTGCAGATACCGCTGGGGGCTTCGTTTGACAGACTTATGGATATATCCTTTTTCAAATAATGTTTACTTTTCTGTACTTTAGCTTGCATATGCACGTAGTGTTCATATGACCGCTAAAGTGGGGGCTAAATGTAGCGTCGTAAATTGTACGCACTTGCTAGGGTGGTACAATTTCACACCTAGTTTAGCACCCGCCTTGGCACATTTTGCATTTTGCATTTCATTTCCCCTTTAGCACTTAATTAATTAAATTAATTAGGTCTAAGGTTCTATTTTATCATCTCCCATATCATAAAGTTGGGCCCTTTTCATTAAAGTGTGCCCCTTTCATTTTATTCCTCTAATACATCATTTAATCAAAACCCTAATTAGGTCCTATTTCGAACTTGGGGGCTTGATTTCGAGGGTCAAAACATCTCAAAATCACCTGTAACTTCGGGATTCTCTCTAAAATCATCATATCCGATGGCCCTGAAAATTTGGTGAAAAGTTGTCGGGACCATGGCGCCCGGAGTGCACATGGTCCCGGACATTTTTCCCGAAATTTTAGGAGCGCGATCCAATCATAAAATAAAGCTTAACCCCAAGAAATTGGTGGGAGATTCAATCTCTAGGTCGGCCAAAAGACGAAATTACGACCTAGGGTTTCATATATAAGAGCTCTCTTTCTTCATTTGAAAGGATCCGAAAATTTTGGCTTTCAAGGACCTTCTATGCAGCGAAAGAGCAGATCTTTGAAGACTTCAACAACATTCAACATCCATCTATCAAGCATTTATCAATTTCATTCATCCATTTAGGGCTTGGAAGACATTGAAGAACAATAGGAGATTACCGACTGAAGATTGGCTTGTACTCCTCCCTTGAGGGTTGGGTATGATTTCATGTTGTTTTCGTGTCTTTGCATAAGCTTCAATATATCCTTTATTCATGCTTTAGATCACTTTGCATCTTGATTTGGAGCATTTACATTATCATTTACAAGCAATTAGGGTTTACTCTCTAGGTTGCTCTAGTTTGCTTTCTTGCATTTTAGGATCTTGCACACACACAAGGTCTGCACACACACTACTTTTACAATACAACTTGGCTATTCGTGGAGGTGGAAATCACCAAAGCGGGGGTTTGACTAAGGCAAAACCCTATATAGCCGCCCACCATCCCTTTTCAGATATAAGTGCAGGTTTCGGAATTCGGAAGACGCCGCAAGTTGCAGATCCGGAAGAAGCAAACCGAGACAGAACTTCACACCAAATTCCAGCCTAGAAAGCTAGGACAGGGGCGTGGGGCGCCCTGGTCCTACCAGGACAGGGGCGCTGGGTGCCCTGGTCCTTCTGTCAGACAGCAACTTTCAGCAACTTTCTGACAACTTTTCAGGTTGCAAAACAGCAGTTTCAGGAGCAGAATCAGGACAGTGGCGCCCACGCCCCCGTCCTGAACATTTTCACTCATATTTTAACACCGGGTACGCATTTACATTCTTGCCTTGTCCTTGTGTTTACAGCTTTCCATTATTCAAGTTCAATTCTGCAATCTTGTTATTAGTTCATACTTGCACTTTGGGGTTAGGGATTGAACTTGCATCATTTTATCTATCATTTGCAACAAAGGAATAGAAATCCTAATAGGTAGCCCGTGGCTCTCTCTTCCACAAAAAGAAGTAGCCAATTGCGTGATACCTCTAGGCTCTTTCGTATTCCACAAATGTGTGATTGAAAGTGAGATTAGGGCATGTTTGCTTAGTTTCACTTTTTCCCCCACACAGTAAGATATGGGACTGAGCACACTCTAAACATTGGGAACAATTAATCAGAATATAGATAAAGATTAATTCTAATTCATTGAAATTTTATTCATTAAGTATGCTTCATATATGAGGCCCGATAATGTTTGTATATAGAATTTAATAACAATTTTAACATAGACTGCAATACTGTATAATAGTAATATTTAATTCCATAACAGTGGCAGACAGATCTGTCTGCCCTCTTACCAGCCCCTAGATATATTAATAACTAATATTTTCAAGCAGGGGTAGTAATTAATAATTATAGAATTGGCAATTAATAAATACATAAATTATTGGTAACATTATTTAATTCATTTACTATTATGTATACATATACTCATATCAGAATTAGGAATAATATTGGGTTATAACTATAGAGATTGATATGACAATAGATATTAATAAAATAATTATAATTAATATCTTTTGGAAACTGATAATTCATATAACTAGTAATTAATTAATATGTAAATGATTTACAAATGAATCTGAATAAGACTAATTATCAAGTAAGGTAAATTAGCAAGTACTTGATAGACTAAAGAAAGATAGAATATCACAGATTTGTTTCATGTTAAGATACACTTGATTCTTAACCAATCTAGTTTAAGTCATAAGTATATGGAAATAGATTAATTATGGTTAAAGGAGGCCTAACCTTAGTAGGGGACATTACAGTCTCCTCTGCACTTCTACACAAAACACATCTGCTCGAACCTTGATAACCCATCCTTTTGAACCATCCTTTTGAATTCATCTATCATTAAGATTTTCTTTTGAATTGCAGCCCACGCGAATGTGCCCGCTTTAGGTAAACAAAATTTGTGCCAACGGAAGTGTATTGGCAGTTGTGACTCCTCTCTTTCCAATTCTCCAATCAAGAAACTATAACCGTCCTTGGTATTATACTGTCCTGACTTAAAGCCACTCCAAAGTACAGTGTCTTGCCCTTCCCTCACAGACACAGATCTGCTATGAAGGATCTACTGCAACAAAGACACTTCCTCCCTAGGTAATTCCAAGGAAGACAGGTCCTTCCAAGTCCATCTTATCAAACCATCCACTACTATCACCTCCATGTAGTCTCTCACAAATATACCGCAACTTTGCTTGAGGAAATCCTTTGTACCGTCCATCTCAACTAAGCTATCTAAGCTCGCATATCCACACCAAGAGTCTTTCCAAAATAGGGCGGAGCATACATCATGGATGTCCCAAGTGAGGTAATCCAAGATCAATGGCCTGCAATCTTTCATAAAATTCCATACTCTCGATCCTTGGGGGGGATAAGAGATGGTGAGAATGCCTAATGTGCCATTATCCTCTAGATATTTGTTTTCAACGATTTTGGCCCACTTTGTGGGTTTTTGAACATTTTCCACACCAATTTGGCTCCCAGAGCCTTACTTTGGAGATTCAACTGCCTTATTCCTACCCCTCCAGCTTCTCTAGATTGACATATTTTGTCCCGAGAGATCAAAGCTACTCTGTCTTTTTCAGAATTGCCTTGTCAAAAGAATTTTCTCATTTTTGGGTTCAAATTCTGATTTACTCCAGCTGAAAGAAATAGGCGGGATGACATATAACTTGGACTAGTTGAAACTTGAAATGACAGCCTTTAACATAGTTATCCTACCTGCCCAATAAAGCCATCGACCGCTCCATGACGTCATACGGTTGGAGACTTTTTCACAGAGGGGATCCCAAAGTTTAGTTGTTCTAATTCCTCTACCCAGAGGTATTCCAAGGTAAGTACAGGGTAATTGTCCATTCTTGAACCCCAGTAGCCTAGTTATTTCTTGCTCTTTCTGGGCTGAGGTGAAGAAGAACAGAATTTCGGATTTGTTCGCTCCTACTTCTTGTCCTAATGCCTTTGAATATAGACTCAAAAACTCCTTGATTTGCCCTGCCTCCTGTCTCTTAGCTGGCCCAAAGAAAAGTGTGCCATCAGCAAACTGCTGATGAGAAAAATTAATAAAAAATGCCAGTTGCAGTTGATGTAAATCTGACTTTTTTGGAAGTTAAAACCCTTGTTGAAGATAAAAATTCTACTTGAAATTAGACTCCCTGCTAAAAGTTGATTGAAGACTTGCTGGAAGTTGATGAAAACCGATCAACCTTGTTCCTAAAAGCCCCTTCAAAAGATTGTTCTGCTGAAAGTGTTGCTGCCAAACATGAAAACCTAGCTGAAAGTATAGATAATGCTTGAAAGTCAAAGAGGATCACAGGAAAATATGAAAGACCTGCTGAAATCAGACACCCTGCCAAAAATTTACAGTATTAACCCTCTGAAAAGACAGCTGCCCCTGCTGATATGACAAAGACTTTGAACTAAATCTACTGCTATTAATCCAATCAGCCAAGTTTTGGATGGAAACAAAGTGAAGGATGAATGAATAATGGAAGGAGGTTTATCTACGCACACAAAAGTATCTACTATTTTCAGTCCCTTCATTAACATTATCATAGCATACTCTTTCGCTTTTTGTTTTTTATCAAACAATTTTGAGTTTCCTTCAATAAGGAGTGCCTATTAGCAGATCCAGCTTTGTTTTCAAAAGTTATGCCCCTTCATAAGAAGGCAAACAACTTTATATGGCACACATGAGTTTTGCATCGAAACCAGTTAGCCTCTTTAGCAGGCATGCTCCAATGTACATCGATGCAAATTATGCCCTGTCAATTGTCACAGTCTCCTCTTTGTGGCAGACACTCTTCTACACCATTGCAGACTTCATGTTTTAGAAACTCATTTCTCCTGCCTCAAGGCATGCTCTAGTAAATAGTGTTTGCAATTTTGTCTTTACATCAAAACCAGCAGTCCTCTTAACCAATGGTATGCACCTTAACATGCCTTTGCAGATTTTGTCTTTTGAAAGTTTTGTTTCTATGTTCAGGGGTGCATGCTTGTTAATGGGCTTACAATTTTTTGTTTTCAAACTTTACGTTGAACCTCAAATTCGCACACACCAATATGCTATCTTGCATATCTTTCAAAACCTTGAAATCTGCTTCTCCCTTATAATGTGCACACTTTTGTATGCCACTGCAAATTTTTGTTTTCTTAACCTCGTTGCACTTCATGATGGTATACCTACACATTTTAATTTTTTTACCTTCACTCTAGCATGTACCCATACAAATGAGATACAAATTTTTTAATTAAAATTGTGTTCAACTTCATTTTAGCACACACACTCTAACTAGGCAACCAAACTAGGGCATTTCTCCATCATTTGAACTCCGTTATTTGCCTTCCAAACGTGTTTGAAAGCTCTTTCCATTACCCTACAAAGACATAGACGAAAGACGACAAAAACAAACATAGATGACCATGACCAAGCGTTTGATGCATAACTAATGATTGAGGAAACAACAAGATTTTAGCTTGAAATGTGACTCAATGTAAAAAAGAATTGTACGGTTACCCATACAACAATTAACAAATGTATACACCACACCCTAATTCTAGTTCACCGAAATCTCTTGATTGTTTTCTTCAAATTCTAATCTTCATGTACTTAGTTTTCCAAGTTCTTTCTTCTACACCTCTGCTTTCCTTTTTATCTAGTCTTGATCTGCAAACTTTTTTTTCTCCTTCAGCTACTCTCTTTCATCCTGATGATGGATCATGGAGTGTGATTCAAAACGTTGATGCAAAAATTCTCGACACAGTTGAATCTAGAAATCAGTTTCAATAATCACCTGTGTTCTTTTGTTTGCAGTCATCTCTTTCATTCCTTGTTGATCCTCCTGGTTGGTTTTGGGTTTGTTACAAGAATCCTGGGTAATGGTTTCAATTTACCATGTCTTCTCCATTTCAATCCCATGTGGGTTGCAGCCTCTCGGGCTTATTTATTTTATTACTGAGGAAAATCAGTTTAATTTGAACCTAAATGTCGAGTTCATTACACTCAATTGCATTCCCCGTTGCACATGATTCTTCATCACACCCCCTTTGCCCATGTTGGTCACTTTTGGACACAAGCAAGAACCCAGACCCAAACTGGTTCACTCACCCCAGTATAAACTTAGCATTCATTTTAGCTGTGTTGCCTCATTCCTTTTGATTTTAGACTTGTCCTAGCTTATGCCATGTTTGATCTTTAGGTCTCGTCTCAAAGGGTTAATCATTGTTTGCTCATTAGTTTTGTCTTCAAGACCCTCTCAGACCTGAAATGATTTTAGGTTAAGGTTTATTATCCCACACCCAATTTCACCTTGTTTACCTTTGGCTTTTGCCCTCAAATGCCAAATTGGGGAACCCGGGTATATCTATTTCACATTTGAATCCATATTGGAACAAAAATCTGACGAACTTTGGTCTTTTGCCTCCAAGAGAACCTAGACACAAAATCACTATACGCCTAGTTATCTTTTGCATTTGTTTCCTTGTTTTTAGCTTGGCTTGTTCCTTCAGACCCAAAGTGGGTTTTGATCTGGTTTATTTGTTTTCCCATCTAAGTTTTGCCTTGCCAGACTTTGGCCTGTTTTAGATCCCAACCCAAACCTTTAGATCCTAGCTTATATTTGCTTCACATATGAAGCAGTTTTGCACCTAGTTTTCCCATTTTCATCTCCTTTTTGCAGTGAGCTTTCTTCAGATATATATAGGGATTTGAATTCTTACTTCAATGGTGACTTACCCAGCAAAATTGCTAAATGTGTTCCATTCCAGTGATCCTCGCGTCGTGGGATGCCTCTACATGGCATCCCAGACATAAGCTTTAAACAAGATTAGCCATAGGAGCCTGTATCCGAAATTCTCTTTGCACAAATTTTTTAATTAACTTTGTATCAGATTTTCCGAAAGCAATTTTTAGACTTTTCTCATCCTTTTTTCCTCAAATGCATCCCGGATCCAAAGTTAATTTACTATCCAGGGTTTATTTTCTTTTGCATCCAGTGTTATTGCCTAATCGGATTCCATAGTGAACTAAGGTAAATAATTGTTTCATTCTCCCATGTTTGTGGTGGAGAAGCCAGGAAAGATAATAGTCTAAGCCAAAAATGATATTGGACAGTCAGGTTTTGATATGCCATGCAAGTGTCAAGGGTTTGAAAGATTCAGCTCCCAAGTATGTGCCTTTCCCTGGTTGGTTAATTATATTTGCTTTCTTTGTACTGATAATGTTAACCTGTGTTTCGAAATTAAATTGCTCCATGGTTTCTCCAGATTTAAATGGTTTTCTTTACATGTAGGAGTTGTAACAAACTAGTCTGGAGGCATCAAGGAGATGCAAAACACCAAGAAGCTTCTGAATTCAGTTGCAAGCAACCAAAAGACTGAAATCCTAAAGAATTGGATTATCATCCACACGTAATCAGGAGTAAGTCTAAGGCAGTTTCACCCATCTGCCATGTTTGAGATGTTTCTCCATGGTGTGAAAGGCCTTCTTGTCTTGTAGAGCTGGTTGAAGTTTATTGCAAATCTGTTGTGACCAGATATGATCTGCTTGTGACCTCTCTGGATACCTGTCAGTGTTATTGTGGGTTGTGTTTATCCATGTCACCTCTCCCTAAAGCATAGATACTGTGGATTGGCAATGTCGTTGTTTGATTGACAACACTGTCTTGTTTCCTGATGCAATTTGGAAAAGACTCTCTTAAGACTGAAATGAATGTCATATCCATATTGATTTTAGACATTGTACATTGATTGGAATTGCGAAAAAAAATTATGTAAAGCACTAACAAATAAGAGAACAGACTACTAAATAAAAATATCGTGATGTGGAATAAAGGAATTTTGAACTTGACACAAATATTTGAGCTGTATAAAATAAACGAGAATATTTTCATCATGAATATGTAGACTTATGGTGGCTTTAATTAATAGATGTTGTAAAATACAAAGTAGATATGAATAAAGGAATTTTGAATTTGACACCAATATTTGAGTTGTGAAAGAAAAAACAAGAAGAATATTTCCATCATGAATATGTAGACTTATAGTGGTCGCCTTAATTAATAGATATTGTAAAATACAGAGTAACTGTAACTGGTCACATCAATTATAAACGGTATTCCAATGAAAACGTGGAGATCACGCAGGTTAACTTTAAACCATTCCGTAAAATTATGTGAGCAGATAGTCCAAGCTACACCCACCAGACCAATCCCACTAAAGATCAAAAAATAGCAAAATTCAATCTGAGAAAGAAAGCAAACACTTCAACCACCCATGCAAACAAGAGGATTAAGAGGGTTAATGGCAAAATGGAACAAATACCATGATTATGACCCATGTTTGAGCAACATTAGGAAAGCTCCCTGTGTATAATTCAGCCATGTTATCTCGAGCCGCACCTAAACAAAAGCAAATGCAATTCCCAGGCAGGTGCGGATAAAGCTGGGTGCAATTCCTTGGGAAAGGAGCTTCAACAGAACCCCTTCGGCATGCTTTCACGCCTAAAGGCGTTCAATTGTGATGGCAGGTGAGTGTTGCAATCTACCATTCAAAAGAACGTGGAAAGTGTCTGAGCAGGATAATTTTCTTCTACTCCTGAATCCTAATACCTACTTCAACCACCCTACTTCACAGGTTCAACACCCATGCCAAGCAAATTAGGCCTCGTGAGCCTCGACCATAAACCCAATTTTTACAGAACAAATGCAGAAGAATTCCCCCTTAAGGCAACCCTTACTCCGTTCATCTTAAGGTAATAGGCAACGATATAGAATGCAAAATAAAGCTGCAAAAAAGTTTCTAAAATGACCCACATCACATTAAAATCTAAATGGTCAAAACTATTACAATTTGTCTCCAAAAACTTATGGCAGTTTACGAACCAGAAAATTAGAATTAAAAAACATCAACTAAAAACTCAAAAATTCAACAAAATATTAAAGACCTGACAAACATCTTCAAAACTTAATTCGAAAAGCATAAATGAAAGTTTACCCTCATCTCCTTATTTCCAAAGAAGGTGTCAAACAGCTTGCGAAACGCCTGTCCCATTTTTTTATCAAATAAATTTCCCTCCCTCTGCTGTGCGATCGGCTGAAGGCTTAAAATATCTGATAAACGGAAAAAACGAAAACCAGTTGTGTTTCTTGTTGGTTTATTTTTCCTTTTTCTACAGTACAAAATGTTGCGTGATTGTGAGTCTATGTATCTTTTTCTCTTCTATTTGATCGGGCGATTCTTCTTGCTAATCTCTGATTTTCTTTCGCTTTATGGTACATTTTGAATTTCGATTTTTTATAATAAGAATGAAATTGTAGCTCAATTTTGCGCAAAAAAGGTTGCTTTCAAATGGCCCACATTGTCGGAGTTTTATTCAACTTGTGCGAGCCAGTTTCAGAAGCTGAAATTTAACGGCCGCCTATCCATGGTCAAAGTTTTATGAAGACTCCGAGGTATTATTGAATAGGCGTGACTTGGAATTTTATACTTAAAAATACGAGTCATATTTTTTATTCAGTTTTTTAAATTTTAGGATGATATTTATTTTCTACGAAGCATGTATCTAGATAAGCTTTAATACTAATGGTTGCTAACAAATATTATAGTTTTTTTAATAAGTAATTATTAAAAATTATAATATGGTCAAATTTAGAATACTATCTTAGTTTTACAAATATAATGGTGGTTCTCAGTTTTATCAATGAGAAAATATTATTGATTGAAAAATATCAACAAATTATTGTTGAAGATATCAATCATTTATGTAAGAACAATCTAGACAAAATGTTTCATTCTTAGTTAACAAGCATAACAACAATACTTCTAGACACAAACTATTGTTTATTAAACATAATATATTTTATAAAATTACATCTTAAATTATAGTCTAAGTGTAGGCTAGAATATGGTACACTTATTAAACAAATTTTAAGCCCCAATTGATAGTTATTATGCTAATCACTTATGTAAGAACAATCTAAACAAAATGTTTCATTCTCAGGTAACAAGCAAAACAATACTTCTAAATATAAACTATTGTTTATTAAACATAATATATTTTGAAAAATCACATCTTAAATTATAGTCTAAGGATAGGCTATAATACGGCGTACTCAAACAATTTATAAGCCTCGATTGATAATTATTCCTAATAAGCATTAGAACGATACTATTTTAAAGAGCAAAATGCTATTTTATGGATGTAAAGAGGGGTATTTATAAATTAGACTTATGAGGAATAAATTCTTTTTTATTTCTCCGGTTTGAAACGATACTTCTTCCTATCTATTTTTTGGGAAAAATATCTATAGAAATTGGCCTTGGACAATTTCTTTGTGAAGATATATGGATATCCAAAGATAAACAGCTCAAAGGATCTAATCAAATTGTATGGAAGGATGACACAACTTAAATTAGTTGTCCACCTTGCTAAGAACATCCCATTGTTAATGAATCAATGTAACTCCTTCCTTGAGGATTATGCTCATCTCATTGAATAATTGAGGGTAAAAAGGTGGAACAAAATGAGATATTGGTCAACTTCAATGTTGTATCCCTATTTACCAAAGTCTCAACAATGGCTCCATTGAAATTATACAACACTAGCAAGGCAAAAAAAATCAATAACCCAATTTTCATCTCTCAAAGTTAGCAATTAATATGTTAATGAGATTATTTACCTAAAATAGCCCCCACTTTATCATGAATACCAACATATAATGTAGGAGTTGAAGATTAGCTCAACACCCCAATATCACCTACAAAGAAAAAAACAACCTTTCACAAGAGAGTATGCAAGAAATGAGCTTGCTTGATATTAAGATTTGTGAGATAAGATCTTCTAATCTATTATACAAAGTGTACAATGCCCTTGCTTATAAAGTTAAGATGAGCGATAGGATTAGATGAGATGACAACATGTGTCTTAATCTTATGGCATGAGACAACTAACTCGGCAAATTTTAAATGACATAAGACACAATAAGTAAATGAAATAAGATCTCATTGATAATTAAGACTTATAGAAAGACTCATAGGACCTAAGTTAACATGTGAACAAGACACACTATTAAAATAGTTAGGTAAACTATCTTATTCACACCAACACCCCCCTTATGTTTTGCCTTCCTCTTGGAACCTAAAATTCTAAATGTTACTTTCCTTGTCATAAGATCTTATTTGTTTTAAGCAGCATACAAAGATAATTATTCCAAAACTGAGAAATGAATAATGGTTTAGATAGAACACAAAACCCTCACCAACTAGCCTATAAATGAAAACAGTTGATTTATTCTATCCTACAATGCGGTGACTTGTTCTATCCTAAAACAGAAGATTATTGCCTAAGAAAATCCCTCACCAACCAGCATGTGTTGATCAAATTATATTTCACATCGTAGGATAGAACAAGTCACTGCATGTATATCCACCTGATTTACCCCGAAAGTTCCCCCACTATGAACCAAAATTAGTAGCCCAAATCCCACATTTGATGATTCAGGGAGTGTGGATACCCTTCATGTACCTTCAATTATGAGATAGAAATTCCTCAGTGATAAGATCTTCGGATCTTCAAGGTAAGAGAAATTGGCATGTCCGAGAAGTGTGTGACGTGGACTGGAGCTAGTGCTGCTAGATTCTTTATCTGTCTGTTTTATTTAGGTATTTCATAAGGGCCTCATTGAATGGTTTCCAATATCCAGCCTAGGAAGTGTCTACTATGTTTTTACATGTATCTTTGTGTTAAAATAGTATTGAGTCAGTCTTGATTCTTGGGCTATTTTAGGCCCTTCCTTACGTGACTCTAGATTCTCATAGTGGGTTGGATAAAAATTCATTCAGTCATACTTGTGTTCAAATAGTTAGAAAAACTTGTCTTAAATAAAATTATCCAGACAAAGTCCATCTTGAAACATCAACAATTCAACAAGGTCCAAAACTTTCACAGCGGAAACATCTTGCAACTTGTGATCATAGGTTTTCATAGAGTCCATAGATTTTGCATCATTCCTTGCATTATATTCCTTGTTATAGTCCTCATATAGTCTTGCATCAGTCTTTATATAGTGTTCACCTACGTCCTTATAGAGTTCCCATATATGTTGTCATAATCTTCACATAAGTCCTTACATAGTCTCGCATAAGTCCTTATAGAGTCCTCATTTATATCCCATTTGATTCCTCATAATCGTTACATAATTCCTCATTTTTGCATCATCGTAATCTCTATTTTAGTCCTTGTCTAATCTTCATATATGTTTGCCACAATTCGTCACCATTTGCATAATCATCTTAGAAGTTCATAGCATGAGTCAAAATGGGTCTACCAGGTGATGGTATGTTCCCCTTAGAACAACCTAATCTAGTGTCGAACGACGATCAACAATAAATCCTTGATGACTTAGATAACTTGGATTGGGAATTAAAGACAAGTGCACCTCAATACAGAGGAAGGTGAGTTTGAAATAGACCAAGAGTATAAAAGGGCCCACATAATTGATAGAGAAATTGCACAAAAACTTCTTCAAGAAAAACTTGAGAGACTGACATTACAACAACAACATTCTCAACAAGGTCCTCAACAACTCCCTCGTCCTAATCCCCAATAGAGTATCGGTATAATTTTGCATACATTATAAGTCTTTTAGTCTCATGTCTTACACTTACATCCTAGGAGCATCATAGGCTTGCATCACAATGTCCTTAATGCTCGTCACAAGGTCACAAAAAAGCAAAAAGTAAGATTGATCCAAACAATGACCCCTTGTGTAACCCTACATGGAATGTGGACATATCAAATAGTCAACCCCACAAACAATTGAACTTTAACAACATGCCAACGATACAAGAATCTCAATAGAACTTGACACATGAAGAACTTGAAGCTGCTCAACAAGACCCGCATGTCCTTATGATCCTCGATGCACTAATCAATCATGACAAGAGCAGGTATCTCTCCTTATTATTGCAAAATGGTGCTAAGTTACCCCAAGATTTTGACATTACAACAATTTTACCACCAGGGGTTACTTTGATTCAAAATGCTAGTCAAACATCAAATGCGCCACAAACACAAGCTATAGCTTCAAGTTCTACACAAAACACTACCCAAAGTACACAAGTGTCATCCACCCAAGCAGTTGTAGTTACAACTAATAGCTCACAAACTAGCATGGTATCATCAACTATAAATGTCAACACACAAACACATGCCAGTGTCACTTCTCAAAGTGCATCAACTGTGTCAAGTACTTCCACACAAAGTCAAACACAAACATCACAAGTTTCAAATCCGACGAGTGCAACACAACCTCTGGTTTCCCCTTCGATGGGCTCCACGTATAGTCATTAGAACATAAATCCAAGTTCCACTAATACATTTGGTATAACTCAACCAAATATTGGTTCACAATTTGCTTATTTCACACCACCTAGCGGAACCCAGAACACGCAAAATTACAACAATGGTACATTTCAACAACCTCCCATCTACACTACCACTAATCCATTTGTGGGAAACATGTACGCACAAACTGCACCATTAACTCAAACGAAAATTCTCTCTCAACAAGTACAGAATCTCCAACAACATATGACAACTATACAAATTGGCAATGTCAAGAAGAATTACACAATGCAGGACTTACGTCCTTATCCCTTTGATCATACGCTATACATGCTTGCTTTCCCTCCTCACTTTCAAACACCAAAATTCAACAGATACAAAGGGAAAGGTGATCCTAGGGATCATATCAAAAAAAAATTCACTACTTGTATAGAAGTTGTGTATGAGGATACCTATTTGATGAGATTGTTTCCTAAGAGTCTCGGGGGTTCTGCTTTGGAATGGTTCTCACACATTCCACCAAAGATCACATCATGGGGTGAACTAGCTGAACAGTTCATAGCAAATTTCTCGCATAACATTGATACCCTAGTTACTTTGATGGATCTATGCACTACAATACAAAAGGAAAATGAAACTTTTGCAACCTTTCTACAACGGTGGAGATCTCTTTACCATAGATGTCAAAGTCATATTCCAAAAATTGAACAAGTCGACATGTTCACAAAAAACTTAATACCATAGATTAAATACCCAATACAAATGTAGTGTTTGACCTCATTCAAACAAATCATGGAAAAGGCCTTAAAATGTGAGAAAGGGCTTATAGAGCAAGGTATTCTAAAAAATGGTGGTTCGACTAACAACACAAACAACAATAAACCTAAGTTTTGGTCAAGAAACAAGAACGTGACCAACGACGATGTTGTTGATGCCTGTATAGTAAACAGGGTTCTGCCAACTATATCTTTACAAGCACCTATTCAATCACCCCTCCAAAACAAAAATCAGTTTCAAGAGAATAAAATGGTATCAGCAAATACAACCGCTGCACTAGCTACAAATACGGATTTCCAAGAATGAATACCCCAAGAAGGAACTACACGCCACTTGGAAAACCTATTGAATTGACATTAAAGAAGTTGATATAGACAAACATGATTACTTTGTCGAAAATTAAGGTGTATGAACTAGGTCCTTTCAAACCAAACTGGTGGAATGACAATGACTTTTGTGAATACCATCGCACAAAGGACCATAAGACTACAAGGTGCTACAAGTTGAAGAACCTAATTCAAATTTGATAGACCAAGGTGATATCACAATGGACACAAATAAAGGCTCAACAAACACAAATCACACCATCTTTAAAGACCCTTTTGTCAAGCACGACAAGGGTAAGGCATCAACTTAAGGAACACAAGACAACACTACCAACTATACAAAGGTCTCATATGACTATACCATTAATGTTATCAGTGCAAGAGATAACATAGTCACTACTATCATAGTAAATCCAAAAGATAGAGATTATGCAGTAATCACACGTCGATCAAAAGTGGACTTACAAGGTGTACCATTTAATCCTCCTCCAACAACAGGAAACTATAATATGGTTGAACAATTGAAGAAAACTCCTGCACAAATATCCCTTTTTGAGTTATTACGCATATCACCAAATCATAGAGCTATCCTAGATAAAGCTCTTCAAGACTCAGTGGTTGCCAGGGATATAGACGAAAATACCTTCCAATCCATGGTAGGAAATTTAGCTACTTCTACCCATATTGTTTTTACAGAGCAAGATGTTCCTACTAACAGAGCTTTTCACAATGATCCACTGCATTTAAAAGCTTGCATACATAAGAAGAAAGTCAGAAGGGTACTTATAGATGGGGGAGCTAGTCTCAACATATGTACACCCAAATTGGTCAAGGCATTGGGCTATTCTGAGTTTCACATTGATCCCACAAAGAGAATAAACATAAAGGAATATGATAATGAAGAACGCCCATCCAAAGGTGTGGTTACATTACCAGTACAAGTGGGACCAATTACAACTGAGGTTACTTTTCAAGTCTTGGATAGAGAGTTGGGATATAACATGCTATTAGGTCGCCCATGGATTCATGCCATGAAGGTCATACCATCAACATTCCACCAATGTGTCAAATTTCCATACAATGGCATCTAAATCACCATACATGGTGATCCAAAACCATTTCAGCATTGCAATCATTTAAAGGCTAGTGTGGATAACCAAATACCTATTAATTAGGTAGCTCTGCCAACCACACAAATGAACCCATTGGTAATTACAGATACACTGTATGTTGCACCTTGTACACTTATGACACCCTCTTTATAAATTAAAGAAGTTGGATGCGAGGAATATTTTATTGCAGATACATCAACAATTAGACAATTATCTCTTTCTCCTAGATCTTTTGGGAGGCCTTAATCTACTTTGATTAGACAAGATAAAGGAAAAGAGATAGTTAAGTACTCAGATTCATGCTCATTCATTAGATGGGGAGACTTACAGGAGGAATCCCTAAATGAAGATGTTAATCGATGGTTATACAGAGAAGAGGATGGCGTGACAATGATCAGGCTACCCTTAGATCAACATGGGAATGGTTTCAAGATGCTACAGAAACATGGTTATGACGGGACCACAAAAGCAAGGGAGAATAGAACCTATCTTACCTCAGGAGAACCCAAATAATTAGGATTTGAGGTACAAACATACAACGAAGATAAAAAAGGCTAGACAATAAACACTAGATATATTAAATAGACCTACACAAGACTTGAAGTCAATATCTCAAAATAATTCTTCAATAAAGGTATTTTATCCCTCATCCCATAGAAGTGAATTAACTAAAACATACCCTATTGACAAGTCAAGTGGTGAAGATCTCAAACTCCTTCAAGAAACCAGTCTGGCACCATCCAACAATATTGAACCTATAGCATCTTCATAGGCAAACATGGTGACAAAAACCGGATTAGCACCTGCAAGTGAGTCTAACACCTAGATTATACAAGTGACAGCAATAAACCTACCAAGGGAAACAAATTTAGCTTTGTAAAATGATTCATTTGAAGAAAGGCTAGAGCGTCTTATACCAGGAATGAGGGCATTCTCTACTATAGAAAGAGGGTCTACAAGTCATGGGCAAGTTCCACTATTTATTACTACCATTGAAACTTCTCTATCTCCCATAGAGGAAGGTGATGAACTAAATGAAGAAGGATCGGACATTGAGATATACATTGACAACATAATCGACTCTCGTGATTATGAATTCTCGTCTACTCATAATTGTAGCACATATTCAAAGCTTATGAAAATCAACCACCTGTGGATGATGGCATCACATAGGAAGACAAAGAACTAGATCATGTGTCAATAAAGTATGTTTATGACAATCAAGCATGCATGATATCAATAGGACCTCATACAGAAGAAAACAAGATTTATGCCTTATCCATCCATACTTAATTGACTCAGGGCAAGAAGAACCACCACATTTGGATTGGTTTGAAAATGATGAAGCTATAGCTGAATTCTTGGGGTCAGAGATGGATCATAAAGTTGGATTTGCAATAGAATTGGACTGAACAACATACTTTGGAGAGGCAAGTTCCTCTACTTCACAAGATTCTGATGAGAATGATAACACTGGTAAACATAAGCTAGATGATCTTCCCATTAACCAAGAAAGTTTGACATTACTAGTTGAAAAGATGGAAGAAGTCAATATAGGAGAGGTTGACGTTATATATAAGATACACTTGGTTGAATCATTAAATCCTAAAGAGAAATAAAACTTTCTATAATTGTTTAAACAAAGACCAATCAACTTTGCTTGGTCATGTGTTGGTATGCCAAGGGTTGGATGCAGAATTGGTGCTACATCACTTGCCATTGTTAACAAGAATCAAACCATACAAATAGAAACTCAGAAAGATGCATCCATAGATCACCTTGTCGTTAATGGTATAACTACACAAACTACTAGATTTGGGCTTCATAAGACCCATTGACTATGCAAAGTGGATATCCAATTTAGTACCAGTAACTAAACCTGTTGGGAGCATAAGATCTGCACAGATTTTAGAGATTTGAATAAAGCTTGTGCTAAGGATGATTTCCTATTGCCCAGTATAGATATGATCATTGATTTAATAGTTGGGAATGAAATGCTCTCACTTATGGATGGTTTCTTAGGATATAACCAAAACAGGATTATGCCAGAGGACCAACACAAGATAACATTCACGTGTCCATGGGGAACATATTGTTGGAACATCATGTCTTTTGGTCTCAAGAATGCTAGAGAAACATATCAAAGAGCCATGACAACATTATTCCATGACATGATACACAATATCATGAAGGATTATGTTGATGATCTGCTGACTAAATCAAAAACAAGAGAAGGTCACCTGGAAGTCCTTGCTAAGATATTTGATCAATTAAAATAATACAATGTCATATTAAACCCAAAGAAGTGTGTGTTCGGTGTCACAATTGGCAAACTTCTAGGTTTTATTGTTTCTAATAGAGGAATTGAAGTAGATCCAACAAAGGTCAAAGCAATCCTTGACATGCAACCAAGGTCAACACTCAAGCAGTTGAGGGAATTACAAGGAAGATTGCAATTCATAAGAAGGTTCATAGCACACATATGAGATAAATGTCACCCATTTTAGCACTTACTCGAGAAAGGAGTTACTTTTAAATGGACACATCAGTGTCAAAAAGTGTTCCAAGCCTTAAAAGATTATCTTTTAACTACTTCAGTGTTAGTTCCACCTATTCCAAGTAAGCCTTTATTACTATATATATCAGCAACAAACTCATCTTTGGGAGCCCTTTTGGTGCAACATGACGACCAAGGAAAAGAAAGAGGAGTCTACTATATCAGTGGAACACTTATTGGGTATGAACTTAATTACACTCCCATAGAACGAGCTTGTCTAGTAGTGATCTTAGCATCCCAGAAACTTTGACACTATATGCCAAGTCATAAAGTTCAACTCATTGCACGCTTTGATCCCCTTAAATATCTTTTGAGCAAATCAGCATTAATTGAAAGATTGGCCAAGTGGGTCATGATTTTAAGTGAATTTGACATAGAATATGTGGACAGAAAAGCAATAAAAGGGCAGATTATAACAGATCAATTGGTAGAAGCTCCCTTGCAAGATGATCACCCTCTATTAGTAGATTTTCCTGATGAATCTGTGTTCACATTGGCAACAGCCACCACTTGGAAATTGTACTTTGATGGTTCTTACACAAATCATTGAGCAAAAGCCATAATTCTTTTCATCACCCCTCAAGGTGATTCAATTCCAAAGTTATTTAGAATCAACTTTCCGTGTACAAACAATATAGTTGAATATGAGGTTCTCATCATAGCACTTCACACTGTTATACAGTGGAGGATAACAGAGCTACAGGTTTATGGTGATTCTCATCTAATTTTCAACCAATTCAATGATGACTATAACACAAAAGATGATAAATTGATGCCTTATAAGTAGATGGTCGAAGATCTCAAGCAAAACTTCAACAACATCACTTTTGAAAAAATTCCAAGAATGCAGAACAAGGTAGTCGACACCATGGCTACAATGGGATCTCTTCTAGACATGCCTAATAACGAAACTCGGTTTGAATTCTTAGTAAAAAAATTGATGGTACCAACATATGAGATTTTATCATCAGAATATGTGCGTGTAAGTGTGGGTCTTGAATCCCCATGGTATAACGAGATATATGCATACTTGTATGATCAGTATAAGTCTCCTGACTTATCAAAAAATCAAAAGAAAACTCTTATCAAGAAATCAAAAGAAAATCTCCTATTCATTAGGCATCTTGACATGCTATTATTGCTAACAAATTGTATAGAAAGAGCCTTGATGAAACACTTCTCCAATGTCTTAATTTTGAAGAAGCGCAACTTACCTTAAAAGAGGTACACGATGGAATTTGTGGTGCACACTCAAGCAGTCCTGCACTAGCAAAGAAGATACTGAGATCTGAATTTTATTGGCCTACTATGAAAAAGGATGCCTACTAATATGTACAGAAATGTAGACAATGTCAAGTACACGGGGACCTGATTCATGCCCCTGCACGAGATCTCCAACCTCACATCACCATGGCCATTCTCACAATGGGGGCTAGATCTTGTTGGTAATGTTCGTCCTACTTCTTCCAATGGACACAAATTCATCTTAATGGCTACCAAATATTTAACCAAGTTGGTCGAGGCAATCCCTCTAACATACACCAGTGGTAAGCAGATAGCTAAATTCGTGATTAACTACATCATTTGTTGGTACGGGGTGCCAATGTGTACAGTGATCGAAAATGGATGTCCATTTAAGAATCAAGAAATGTGTGAATTATGTGACCAATTCCAAATACAATAGCTATTTGAAACTCCATACTATCCACAAAGTAATGGACAAGTAGAGGCAACTAACAAAACAATATTGAAGATCCTAAAGAAAGTTGTCACTGAAATAGGATGGGACTAGCATCTCCAGTTAAATCCCACTCTTTGGGCTTATAGAATAGGTGTGCACATAACTATAGGAGTGACACCTTATTCATTGGTCTATGATTCAGAAGCAATTATGCCTATTGAAATAGAACTACCTTCTTTAAGAGTTTCCTTGAAACACATTACATCAAAGGAAGACTATCAAGTTGCAAGGTTGCAAGAGCTTGAAATGCTCGATGAAAGGAAACAAAGCGCATTAAATCACTTACAAGGCTATCAAAATAGACTGAGAAGGAGCTACAATAAAAGAGGAAGGCCAAGAAATTTTGAAGTGATGGATCTAGTCTGCAAGGAGAATCAAAGGAACCTAGCAGAACATGAAAAGCTAGGAAAGTTTGAACCTAACTAGCTAGGTCCTTTTATTATAACAAGGGTCATTGGAAACAAAGCATATAATTTGGCTACCATGGAGAGAGAACCACTCTCTGACCCTATGAACAACATGCACCTTAAACGATACTACATCTAAAGGTTGGATTAGTTTAGGTTTTACTTTCCGCATTTGCATATTCATTTTCTTAAAAACACTGCATCGCATATAGTTTCTTTTTTAAAAAGCATTGCATTCAAAACTCTCATGTTATATAGTTGCATTAATAAAGCAAGGATATTTTCTTAGTTAGTCACCTATTTTCACTCGAAAGGAGCAAAGGTCATCTCATTTCCTATATACTCATGCATGAATTTTTTGAAAATCTAAGCTCACTCATCTTCAATGTCACCTTGTGATTGAGATTTATCTATGGTTGGGTAGAAATTCTACTATTGACTCTTGTTACCCAAATTCTATCAATTGTTATATCATACACATTAATCATTGCTCTAAGTCATTGTAGATACCCGGTTGATCATATGGCTAGTGAAAAATCCAAAATTCTACTTCAGCATCGTTGTAATTGTCACGCCCATGTAGATTTCATTACTTACAAGCCAATGCAAAAAAAAAAGAAAAAAGAAGAGCTATGCCTACTTACATATCAAAATATCAAGGTAAAAGAGCAAAGATATATAACTGAAATATCATGCAATAAAAGTTTGGCTATGGGAACATGTGGGTAACTCCATCAGGGATATGGACGTCTGTTGGCAATGGAGCAATATTCGAGATATTACAATGTATAACCTCGTCAGGGCTATAGACATCTGACTGGTAGCGAGGCTCTATCCAGGATGCTTTTGGAAGTCAGAATAATTTACATAGCTAGTCATATAGGATTTTAAGGGTCTCTAATAGTTACAAGGGACATAATAAATTCAATTGCACACACATACTTAAAAGAAGATCAAAAGTCTCAAGTATCAATAAGGAAGATTTTTGCGTCTCCATTTATAAATCTGAGTTACTCAGTGTGTTAGGTTGGATGATCCAAGGTCTTTTGAAAATGGATTGAACTCCTATCTCTGGATTTTTTTGTACCTTTTATTTAATTAGTGCATTACATAATGATAAGCGCAAACAACCATCCTTGTTCAAATAGGAAATGCATCTTCATCTTGTATGTTGCATTAGCATAACTCCATATCAAAATTTTCATTGTCTCTACTTGCATTTTGTAGATCATCATGTCATTACAGGTCTGCATACTAGGGGCATAGCTGAAAAAATCCCTAAAAAACATAAAAAGTACTAAAAAAACCCTAAAAAGCATAAAGAGTCCTAAAAAATCCGTATAAACTGGAAAAAGTCTTGAAAAAACCCTAAAAAAACATAAAAATGTTGGCAATATGAAGGAATTGATTATGTGTTGCATTGATGTTTTGTCATTGATGTCAACACTAGCTATTATGACTGGTTACCGGTAGATAGATTTTGGTTACCGGTAGAAGAACTAGTGTTACCGGCAAAAGGGACTATCAGTTGGATACTACTGACATGTTTGGATCAATGGAATATGTTTGGTTTGATGTTTCTAGAGTATGTTTTGGTCAGTTGGTATTGACTTGATGATGGATGTTATCATACACTCTAGTAAGCCTCTACCAATAAGGGTTTAAGGTTTTACCGATAGAGCTTTTACTAAGAACCTTTGACAGGATGCATAAGTGGTGTTGGTGTGGCTTCTAGATGGAATTCAAGATGCAGAAGGTGATCTTTGTTCATGCCTTGACTGATTGCGAACATCGCTTTGGCATAGTGAATCTATTTGGGTAAAGGTTATGGATCGGTATCATGTTACGTGTTCTTTACATGTTACTGGGATGATTTATGGATTATTTAATTCGGTTTGGTCTAAAACTGACATGGTATATCATTGTAATGTGGATGTATGTAATGATCTTATTGTAATATCTTTTAGGTGGCCGACCTAATTGGTTTAGGCCTTAGGGTTTGAATTAATTGATGTAAGATATCATTGTAGATTGTGGTGGTCATGGTCATGGAATGAAAGATCATATGCAAAGGATATTTGGTCGATCATAAGTGATCGAATTGGGTTTATGTAAGAGGTCAAAGGCCTCTAGTATTGAGCTTAACTGAGACTGTAATCATGCATAGTAGATGCTATCATTGGCAGTTCATTCTTCTGGATTATTGTCCAATTATATTGAAGTGGTTATAACCTCTTTGTAGTCAGTGAGACTCCTTTGCAATGAGCAGTTTGCTCTAGGTAGTGTGTCTTCCTGCATGTGCATGCCCCTTATTGTATCACATACTTTCTACTGAAGTATTATCAGACTGTGGGTAGGCTTCCCACCATGTTTTTCCCTTTACTGGGTTTTCCACATACAAATCATGGTGTTATGTGGTATGGTTCCATTGTGCTAGTTCTCTATTTCATTCTTAAGTTTTATTGCTTACCGGTATCTGTTTCTGCTATTCCGGTATTCAATCTTTATGTGCTCCGATTAAAGGTTATAAAGTGGGTTGATTAATATAATCTATTGACAATTGATTCACCCCCCCCCCCTCCCCTCTTAGTTGTCCACCAGTTATTCTAACAATTGGTATCAAAGCTTTGGTCCTCTTTTGCAAAAGCTTAACCGCTTGAGGTAGATCTTATGACAACTAATACTTCAAATTCACCAGCAACTATTTTTAGAAGAGAAATCCCTAAGGTTGATGGAACAAACTATGGGATATGGAAAATCTGAATGGAGACTCATCTTAGATGTCTTGGCAAGGATATTTGGGAGATCATTGAGAAAGGATATACAACTTATGATCTGGCATCTGGTAATCCTGATTCTGTAGACTTGGACAAAAATATTGAAAATGATTGCTAGAGAAGCCCTCTTGTGTGCACTCACTGATCAGCAAATCATGGGATTGACTAGTAAATCATCTGCAAAGGTTATGTGGGATAAACTGCAAACTCTAAATGAAGGTGGCCCTACTGTCAAAATTGCTAAACTTGATGGTTATCGGGTAAGATATGAGAACTTGAAGATAATGAAAGAATTGCTACATTTATGGAAAGAGTAAATGAGATTGTCATGGGAATTCAATGTTGTGGAGGAAATCTGAGTGAAGATGAAATACTCTCTAAAGTTTTGAGAGCCCTACCACTGGCTTACAAGATGAAGTCTACTACAATTAATGAATTGAGAACAATGGCAAACACTTTAGTTAACATAGACATTCTGATTGGGAAATTATATGCTTTTGAGCTTGAAGAATTTGGACCCTATTGAGCTGCAAATTCTAAACATGTTTTTCATGCATCATCATCTACCAACAAAAGTGATTGGAAAGACCTATATGCAAAAGAATTGGAAGATATAAGGAAAGAGGATGAAGAATTTGAGCAACTTCAAGCCGTATTTGCTAGAAGAGTACCTAAAAAACCAACAAGAAGTAAGTATGAAGGAAAAGCACATTTTAAATGTTTTGCATGTAATAAGATTGGTCATTTTGCATCTAGATGTCCTGAAAGGAATGCAAGACTTGAAGAAAGATTTAAGAAATCATTTAAGCCTAATCAGAACAAATATAGATTCAATAAAAACAAACTATGCTACATAGCGGATGAGGAAGGAGTAAGTGATGACTCAGATGATGAACCGGCAAGAGACTCTGCTAGTGGATCTGGTAGTGGAAAGGAATGGGTGTTCTATGCTATAAAGGAAGATGAACCAGAACTGGTTATCAAGAATGAATAAAAGGCTCTGGCAGCAAAAGTTGAAGACAAGGATGAATGGGTAATTGATAGTGGATGCTCACATCATATGACTGGACATAAAAGAAAAATTTTGTCCCTACAAGAATATAATGATGGTCGAGTCAAATTTGGGGATGACAAAGCATGTATGATCAAATGTAGAGGTATTATTTTTCTAGTTGGCAAATATTGATAATGTCTACTGTGTAGAAGGTTTAAAACATAATATTTTAAAGTGTTGGTCAATTGGTGGATAAGGGATTCCAACTTCAGTTCAAAGATAGAAAATGCAAAATCATTAACAAAACTAGTTTGGAGATTGCAACTGGTACTCAAATTGGAGGTAATATCTTTCACTTGAATACCGGTGATAAGACATGTTTGATTGCTCATATTGATGAGAGTTTGTTATGGCATAAGAGGTTGTGTCATGTTAATTTTGATTGTATTGTTAAGATCATATCAACAAGGCAGATAGAGATATACCTAAGATTATAAAGCCTCATAATCTGGTATGTAAGGAATGTCAATTGGGAAAGCAAGTTAGAACTTCTTTTAAGAGCATACATGATAAATCTAATGATGTGATTGATTTGATTCATACTAACTCATGTGGTCTAGCAAGGACTAGAAGCTTTCAAGGTGATAGGTACTTCATGCTAATAATTGATGAATATTATAGAATGATGTGGGTGACTTTTCGAAGGGAGAAGTCTAAAGCTTTTAAGAAATTAAAGATCTTTAAAGCAAAGGTGGAAACAGAAACTGGATTGAAAATCAAATGTCTGAGATCAGATCAAGGTGGTGAGTTCACATCTCATGAATTTAACAGTTATTGTGAGATAAATGGAATTAGGAGACAATTATCTGCACCCCGAACTCCTCAACAGAATGGATTAGTGGAAAGGAAGAATAGAACCATTTTGGATGCAGCAAGAACCATGATGATGGAAGCCAAATTGTCTCAAATCTACTGGAGAGAAGCAGTGAGTACAACAGTCTACACATTCAACAGAGTTCATATCAAAGGTGAAACCAGTAATACTCCTTATGAATTATGGTTTGGACATACACCTACTCTTAAATATTTCATAATTTTTTGAAAGTATATGTTATATCAAAATGGATTATTCAATTGGGAAGTTTGATCCTAGATGTGATGAAGGGATATTTCTTGGATATTCAATTTAGAGAAAAGCATATAGATGTTATAACAAAAGATTGCAGAAAATTGTGGAGAGCACAAATGTGAAAGTGGATGAGCAATACAAAGATCAATCCATATCATATGATAGAGAACCAGCAGTGGAAGTGATCATAACTAATCCGACAATGCCTCAATCGGTACAAGACACTGAGACAGTTACACTAGTACAATCAGAAAATTCAACTATGACTAATGATCGAAACAAAGAACCTGAAGTTCAGAAGACACCAAGGTATTAAATCATTCTGAAGATCAAATCATTGAAGATGGGAACAAGGGAGTTATGACAAGAAGAGGACTAGAAAATGAAGAGATATGTATTATTTCTTGAATTGAACCAACATCTGTTATTGAAGCTTGTAAAGATAAATATTGGTTAAAGGCTATGGAAGATGAATTAGATTAGATAGAGAAGAATAAGACTTGGACTTTAGTTCCCCGGCCTAAAAATAAGAATGTTATTGGAACTTGTAGCGTCGTAAATTGTACGCACTTGCTAGGGTGGTACAATTTCACACCTAGTTTAGCACCCGCCTTGGCGCATTTTGCATTTTGCATTGCATTTCCCCTTTAGCACTTAATTAATTAAATTAATTAGGTCTAAGGTCCTATTTTATCATTTCCTACATCATAAAGTTGGGCCCTTTCATTAAAGTGTGCCCCTTTCATTTTATTTCTCCAATACATCATTTAATCAAAAACCCTAATTAGGTCCTATTTTGAACTTGGGGGCTTGATTTCAGGGGTCAAAACATCTCGAAATCACCTGTAACTTCGGGATTCTCTCTAAAATCATCATATCCGACGGCCCTGAAAATTTGGTGAAAAGTTGTCGGGACCGTGGCGCCCGGTGCACATGGTCCCGGACATTTTTCCCGAAATTTTGGGAGCACGATCCAATCATAAAATAAAGCTTAACCCCAAGAAATTGGCAGGATATTCAATCTCTAGGTCGGCCAAAAGACGGAATTACGACCTAGGGTTTCATATATAAGAGCTCTCTTTCTTCATTTGAAAGGATCCGATTTTTGGCTTTCAAGGACCTCATATGCAGCGAAAGAGAAGATCTTTGAAGACTTCAACAACATTCAACATCCATCCATCAAGCATTCATCAATTTCATTCATTTAGGGCTTGGAAGACATTGAAGAACAATAGGAGATTACCGACTGAAGATTGGCTTGTACTCCTCCCTTGAGGGTTGGGTATGATTTCATGTTGTTTTCATGTCTTTGCATAAGCTTCAAATATCCTTTATTCATGCTTTAGATCACTTTGCATCTTGATTTAGAGCATTTACATTATCATTTACAAGCAATTAGGGTTTACTTTCTAGGTTGCTCTAGTTTGCTTTCTTGCATTTAAGGACCTTGCACACACACTAGGTCTGCACACACAATACATTTTACAATACAACTTGGCTATTCGTGGAGGTGGAAATCACCGAAGCGGGGGTTTGACTAAGGCAAAACCCTATATAGCCGCCCAAACACCTTTTCAGATATAAGTGCAGGTTTCGGGATTCGGACGACACCGCAAGTTGCAGATCCGGGAGAAGCAGACTGGGACTGACCTTCCCACCAAATTTCAGAGCAAAAGACCAAGACAGGGGCGTGGGGCGGCCTGGTCCTGCCAGGGCAGGGGCGCTGGGTGCCCTGGTCCTCCTGACAGACAGCAAGTTTCAGCATTTTGACAGCTTTTCAGGTTGCAAAACAGTAGTTTTCAGAGCAGTTTCAGGGGCAGAATCAGGACAGTGGCACCCGCGCCCCCGTCCCGAACATTTTCAGTCAGATTTTAACTCTGGGTATGCATTTGTATTCTTGTCTTGTCCTTGTGTTTACAGCTTTCCATCATTTAAGTTCAATTCTGTAATCTTGTTATTAGTTCAGACTTGCACTTTGGGGTTAGGGATTGAACTTGCATCATTTCATCTTTCAATTACAACAAAGGAATAGAAATCCTAATAGGTAGCCCGTGGCTCTCTCTTCCACAAAAAGAAGTAGCCAATTGTGTGATACCTCTAGGCTCTTTCGTATTCCACAAGTGCGTGGTTGAAAGTGGGATTAGGGCATGCTTGCTTAGTGTCACTTTTTCTCCCACACATTTTGGTGAACCCGACGTGAACTCCAATCTTCTCTAATTCTGATTTAGGTTTTCAAATTTGAGTGTTTATGCTATTTCAAATTCAAATTTGTATTCACAAGCTTTAATTTCTTGCAAGATTCAAAAAATTTAGAGGAAATTTTTGCTAAAACCCTAATTTTTCAATTCAAAGTTGAACTTGTGGATAGCTTATTTGGGATCAATAATTTCAAATCTGATTTAGGAACTCATTTGAATCATAAATTTCATTTTCTAAATCTACATTCTAAGTGCTTGCATTGGTTAAAATTAAACATTTCCTTCTATTTTGCATGTGTTATCATTTGAAAGAGGAAAATTGTTGTCATGATGCATTCATTTCATAGATGTGATAATGGGTTAGCTTCCCTTGTTTCAATTTTTCCTTCTCCTAAAGAACCTCCCCCCATCTATAACAACATTTTAGTGTCTAAAAGAGTTGCTACCAATCCCTTTGAGACTCTCCCATGCTCTAAGGATGAAGTCTTTAAGAGTGATCTTGATAATTCTCCTAAAATGTGCCCTTCCTATTTAGCTATCTTAGAGGAAGAGAATGATATCATAAACACCTTTCTTAATGTTACTTCACCTTCCCTACATGATGCCTCTCTAAGTGAAAAGGTATTGATGGACATTGACTTATTTTCTCCTAAAGTTGGTCCTTCCAATGGGGGCATGTTAGTGCAACAAGAGGTTATGAACACTTCTTTCAAAGATCTCCTTCCTAAGCATGAATCTTTGGAGAAATATGTTCATGTTCCTCCTAAAAAACACTCCCTTCATGAGGATCCTTTTGTGCAAGAAGATGACATGATCCCTACATTTCCTAGTGATGGCCTTTCCTTTTCCAACAAAATTCCCACTAGAGATGATGAATTAATGGTAAATGCTTACCCTTCTCCTAAAGTTGGTCTTACCCATAAGCATCCCTTAGAGAAAGAAGATGAAATCATAAGCAATTTCCTTAATTCTCTCTCCCCTAAAGATCATATTGAACATATTTTGAGGAAAGAGGATGAGTTTAACACATCTATTGATGCTCTCCCTCCTAAGGATGAGGAATTAATAAACAATGTTATCTCCTCTCCCGAAATTGACAATACTTCAAACACTCCTTTCAACAACCTCATTATTTGGGATGAACCATTAGAAGAAGGTGTAGATTATTCTCTACCCCATGAGAGAACCCTAGCCAAAGGGGATGAAATCAAGATTGAAAACTCCCTTGATAGTTTCTCACCTTCCTTAAATCTCAATTATTCTCCCTCTAAAAATTAAGCATCTCCCTCTCCTCAACTCGGTTCTACTCATAAGGAAACCCTAGTTCAAAGCAAGATGGTTAACATCTCTTTCAAAGATCTCCCTCTCAAAAGTGAGAATTTAGAGAGTAATGTTGATCCTTCTCCTAGAGAGTTTATTCCCCATGTAGATCATTTGATGATAGAGGATGATATGACCTTTCCTCTTCCTACTAGAACATCAATGCCTACCCCTTGTCTCTCTCCTAAAATTGATTTAATCCATGATAAGATTTTAGTGCAAGAGAAGACTATCAACAATTCTTCCAACACTTTTTTTCATTCCTCTAAACCATCCTCAATCAATTTGATACATGTGAATGAGACACCTAACAAACCTCTCTTCACTGTCCAAGGTGCTTGTCCTTCTCAAAATTCTCAACCTTTAAATAAGCCTATCTTAGTGGTTCAAGGTGGTTATGCTAATGATTCTTTTTGCACTCCTGAGAAACCTATTATTATTGTGCAAGGAGGTTACTCTACTAAGAGCCCTTATGAGTATGCTAAGCAACTGACTAGAGAGAGTTATCATGCGGTTGCCCATACCTATAACACAAGAAACAATAGGCAACCTAATCCTCCTCCAGTTATCCCAACTTCGCTTCCTCCTTCTCAACCAATTATTCCGCAAGCTCCACGTATTTCACAAGTTCTTGGTAAGGAATATGATCTCATAGAACAACTTAAAACTACCCCTGCTAAGATATCCCTTTGGGATTTGATCCAAACTTCTTCTGCTCATCATGGAATGTTACAAGATGCCTTGAAAGATTTGAATGTTCCTCCACCGAATACATCTAGTAATATAGCATCTTTAGTTAACTCTGTGATGAATCCTAAAGCTCAAATTGTGTTTACCCAAGATGAGTTGCCTACTAGTGAAATTCAACAACAATATGATCCCTTGATGATTGTGGTTATCATAAATGACACTGCTATAAGACGAACACTGGTAGATAATGGCTCTGGCCTTAATGTGTGTAGCATTAATCTATTGCATAAGATGAATGTGGATACATCCCTTATTGAGCCTGACTCTCGTCCCATTCGAGGCTTTGATAATGTGGCTAAGTCTTCATTAGGTATTATCACCTTACCCATCACAGTGGGACCTGTTACTTTGCCCACTCCTATCCATGTTATGTCGGGAAATCTAACATACAACTTGTTATTAGGGAGACCTTGGATTCTCAGTATGCAAGTTGTCCCCTCTACATTGCATAGACAAGTTAAATTTATTTATAACAATAAGACATATACCTTGATAGGTGATACTAATCTTCAGGCTTGTTTGCAAACATCTACTTCCAAAGGGAGTTCTTCTAAGCCTTCCTCTTCTAATGATGACTCTTTAAACAAGATACCTATGAACAAATCATTACCCTATGATAATCAAAATTCTTTGGATGAGTCTAAAGTTCCTGAAGAAGATCCTTCTCGACTTGAATCTACACATGAAAAGGCTTTTGATCCTAAGAAGGTTCTCGCAGAAGATGATTGGGGATCTCTTGACTTTAATCCCACCTTTGTAGGTGAGTATAGGGTTCCTCCTAGAGAGCTTAAAGTTAAAAAGAAGGAAGAAACTAGAGATCAATCAGTCTTACCTGAACCTATGAGTAATAATTTTGTGGCCACCTCTCAAACTTCTTCTCCTCACACCTCTAATTATGAAGAGTTTGATTCTTTGTCTTATGAAAAACCACCCTCTCTTCCTGAAATGGTTGATCGTTATGGTCGTGGTTTTCGCATTTTTGCTAAGCATGGGTATCATGGAAATGGTTGTGGTGCTCATGAACAAGGGATAAAAGTTCCTCTAGAGACTAATTTTCACAATTATGCCTTTGGACTTGGTTATAATCCCTGCAAACCCACCAAAGCATCTAAAAGACCATCTCTCAATGTGAATGCTATATTTAGTAGTGATGATGATCTCACTTCAACTAAATCATCTTCTACTTCTATCAACTCTCATTCCCTTCATAAGGAAATCTTCGCGATGATCAAATCTCTTTATGACTCCCCTCAAATTTCTAAATCCACTTATGAATCTTTATTTCCTATTCATCATAAAGTCCTTTCCTCCAAGGATAAGGCTCTAATAAATTACACTCATCCCTCTCCTAAGATTTCTTGTGACTTTTCTTGTTCAATTTTTATCATTTTACACATGTTTTTGATCTCACTTATAGTTGAGCATTTAGCATGTCATATTCAAATACCTCATTCAATCTATCATGTCTTTAAATAACATTAATGGTTGTTATGTTGCTCATCATTATGTGACATTGGTAGCTCATTTACTGGGGGCTCATTGTCATTCATGATGGTACAATTTCAAGTGCAATCATATTTTTGAAGCAACATAATAGCCTAAATTTTCTATGTTATCTCTTGTTTCTATGGGGACAAGAGTGATTTCATACATCTCTTCTTTCTCTTATGTCCAAATCTCTCCCTAGAAGATTGTGTAAGTCCTTCTCATTGAGGCAATGATCTTTCCTTATTTTCATCTAAGGATCCACTTTTTCCTATTTCGTGGATGGTGTGGACTTTATTACTTGATGTTATTCCTTGTATTCATTTGTTGTTGTTGGTTCAAGGATTCTCCCTTACAAGAGGTGTAAGTCCTTGACTACAACCTCTTTTTCACTTGGTAAAATACATCTATAATGAATTCACTCTCCCAATTGAGTTAAAAGGAGCATCATCCTTCATTAAGAATCACTTTCACCTCGCAAAAGAAGGAAGTAGTGCATTCTTATTCTCTTCTTTGTCTTATTCTAGAAGATGTTATATTTGTCTAAGACAATTCCTCTCGGGGATAGGTGTCTTTTTGTACAAAGATCTCTTCTCCTCTAAGGATCTCCTTTACACATATTACAAGATATCCCTTTTCAACTATCTTATCCTTGCTTAAAGAGTGCAAAACTCTCTTGCTTGGATCTATGACATTGTTGCATTTTTGGGGTATCTTCTTTTGTGATGAAGGTAGGTATCCTTGTTCTACTTTACTTATGACATAAACATTACACTTTTTGAGCAACGGGTCACTCTCAGAACCAGAGCACAGACTCTTAGAGCGAGATGTCTCCATTTTTCTTTTATGCAAGGTGATTATTCTCGGAACCAGAGCACAGATTCTTAGAGCGAGATGTCACGCTTTTTTTACTATACATATACAGGTTGTAGCATACTCGGGCAAAGACTCCTATGAGGTGCTTCTAACCTCCCTTACACACACATGCACGAGGTTGAGTGGAACTAGCGGCATAAGGCTAGACTTTCTCACTCTCCTCCCTTACATGGATCACCTAGACAGACTCTAGGGGCTAGTTTTCCATGTCCTTTTCCCATGGATCACCTAGACAGGATCTAGGGGTGAGAAGTCCATGTTTTCTCTCTGACTATTCTTCTCATGGATCACCAATGTGTGTATTCATACTTTTTTCCTTTCTTTTCTTCTCTTTGCATTTTGTTTCCATTTACATCCTTCATCTTGTGTTAGAGAACTCTCAAACCCTCGCACTCTTTGTTGTGTTGGAATTGAGATTTAGTCCTCTTTCTTACCAAATAATTCTCCATTAGTTTTTGATCTCATATCAAATCTTTTTGTGAGCATTTGTCATCAATTTTCTTTAACAATTCGAAGTGGTAAACATGATACCCTGTTTCAACTCACTAAAATTAGCAAGCCGAAACAGGGGGGGGCATATAGCTACCCTTGAATTTTCATCACCTTCCTTAGTAAGCATTAGGTGATTTTGTGATCTAACACGTGTGTTTTGTAGGGTGCGGTTCCTAACTGTGTACTGCAGATACCGCTGGGGGCTTCGTTCGACAGACTTATGGATATATCCTTTTTCAAATAATGTTTACTTTTCTGTACTTTAGCTTGCATATGCACGTAGTGTTCATATGACCGCTAAAGTGGGGGCTAAATGTAGCGTCGTAAATTGTACGCACTTGCTAGGGTGGTACAATTTCACACCTAGTTTAGCACCCGCCTTGGCGCATTTTGCATTTTGCATTGCATTTCCCCTTTAGCACTTAATTAATTAAATTAATTAGGTCTAAGGTCCTATTTTATCATTTCCTACATCATAAAGTTGGGCCCTTTCATTAAAGTGTGCCCCTTTCATTTTATTTCTCCAATACATCATTTAATCAAAAACCCTAATTAGGTCCTATTTTGAACTTGGGGGCTTGATTTCGGGGGTCAAAACATCTCGAAATCACCTGTAACTTCGGGATTCTCTCTAAAATCATCATATCCGACGGCCCTGAAAATTTGGTGAAAAGTTGCCGGGATCGTGGCGCCCAGTGCACATGGTCCCGGACATTTTTCCCGAAATTTTGGGAGCACGATCCAATCATAAAATAAAGCTTAACCCCAAGAAATTGGCAGGATATTCAATCTCTAGGTCGGCCAAAAGACGGAATTACGACCTAGGGTTTCATATATAAGAGCTCTCTTTCTTCATTTGAAAGGATCCGATTTTTGGCTTTCAAGGACCTCATATGCAGCGAAAGAGCAAATCTTTGAAGACTTCAACAACATTCAACATCCATCCATCAAGCATTCATCAATTTCATTCATTTAGGGCTTGGAAGACATTGAAGAACAATAGGAGATTACCGACTGAAGATTGGCTTGTACTCCTCCCTTGAGGGTTGGGTATGATTTCATGTTGTTTTCATGTCTTTGCATAAGCTTCAAATATCCTTTATTCATGCTTTAGATCACTTTGCATCTTGATTTAGAGCATTTACATTATCATTTACAAGCAATTAGGGTTTACTTTCTAGGTTGCTCTAGTTTGCTTTCTTGCATTTAAGGACCTTGCACACACACTAGGTATGCACACACAATACATTTTACAATACAACTTGGCTATTTGTGGAGGTGGAAATCACCGAAGCGGGGGTTTGACTAAGGCAAAACCCTATATAGCCGCCCAAACACCTTTTCAGATATAAGTGCAGGTTTCGGGATTCGGACGACGCCGCAAGTTGCAGATCCGGGAGAAGCAGACTGGGACCGACCTTCCCACCAAATTTCAGAGCAAAAGACCAGGACAGGGGCGTGGGGCGCCCTGGTCCTGCCAGGACAGGGGCGCTGGGCGCCCTGGTCCTCCTGACAGACAACAAGTTTCAGCATTTTGATAGCTTTTCAGGTTGCAAAACAGTAGTTTTCAGAGCAGTTTCAGGGGCAGAATCAGGACAGTGGCGCCCGCGCCCCCGTCCCGAACATTTTCAGTCAGATTTTAACTCCGGGTACGCATTTGTATTCTTGTCTTGTCCTTGTGTTTACAGCTTTCCATCATTTAAGTTCAATTCTGTAATCTTGTTATTAGTTCAGACTTGCACTTTGGGGTTAGGGATTGAACTTGCATCATTTCATCTTTCAATTACAACAAAGGAATAGAAATCCTAATAGGTAGCCCGTGGCTCTCTCTTCCACAAAAAGAAGTAGCCAATTATGTGATACCTCTAGGCTCTTTCGTATTCCACAAGTGCGTGGTTGAAAGTGGGATTAGGGCATGCTTGCTTAGTGTCACTTTCTCTCCCACACAGAACTAAATGGGTTTTTAGAAATAAACTAAATGAGGATGGTAAAGTTGTAAGAAACAAGGCTAGACTAGTTTGTAAAGGATATTCTCAAATGAAAGGAATTGATTATGGCGAGACATTTGCACCAGTAGCTAGAATTGAAGTTGTTAGACTATTTTTTGCCTATGAAACATACAAGAACTATAAGGTCTATCAAATGGATGTTAAATGTGCATTTTTGAATAGTGAACTTGAGGAAGAAGTATACATTGAGTATCCTGATGGATTTTCATTGACAGATGACAAAGATATGGTTTGTAGGTTAAGGAAAATATTATATGGATTGAAACAAGCTCCTAGAGCTTGGTATGCAAGGTTGGATAAATATCTTTTGAAGCTTGGTTTTACCAAAGGCAATGCTGACAGTAATTTATATTACAAGATCACTGATGATAATATTTTGATTAAATGTCTATGACTGGTGAGATGAGATTTTTCTTAGGTTTGCAGATTACTCAAACTGACAAAGACATTTTTATCTATCAAACTAAGGGAATTGTTGAAGAAGTTTGGTATGGATAATTCCAAGCTGGTAAGTACTCCTATGATGACAAGTGATAAATTATCTATCAAAGACACATGTGCACCGATAAACTTGACAAGGTATAAGTCTATGATTGGTGGCTTGTTATATGAATGCAGTAAGTATTGTTTCAAGATATCAAAGTAATCCTAAAGAAAATCATGAATGTGCAGTAAAGAGGATATTCTGATATTTGCAAGGAACAACAGAATATGGCTTATGGTACTCTAGAGATGATAACTTCACTTTATGTGCATATACAGATGCAGATTGGGCTGGAGATATTGATGACCGAAAGAGCACTTTTGGTGGAGCTTTCTTTCTTGGAAAGAAATTGGTTTCATGGATCAACAAAAAACAATCATGCATTTTTTTATCAACTGTAGAAGCTGAATATGTTGCAACAACAACTAATTGCACTCAAGTCTTGTGGATGAAGCAAATGTTGAAGGATATCAAGGTAAATTGCAGTGAACCGGTAGTTATCTATTGTGATAACTCTACAGCTATTGACATATCTAAGAATTTGGTATTTCACTCTAAGAATAAACACATTTAAATAAAATATAACTTTCTAAAGGAAAAGGTGGAAGAAAAGGAAGTCAAATTGGTTTATGTGAACACTAAAGAGTAGATTGCAGATATATTCACTAAACTAATGTCTAAGGAATCATTTGAATATTTGAAAGACAGATTAGGGGTATCTACCCCTCCAACAGAAACTTAATTGATGGAGCAGAGCATCAGTCGTACATCTCAACTTTATCCTTTGCTTTGAATTGATATAGTTGTGCTACTACTTAGGGGGAGTAGTCAACTTTGAGATTCACATGATTTTGATATCTATGTCATATCTTTGGCACTGATGTCAAAGGGGGAGAGTTATATGTGAAAACTAATATCATAATATATCATATGGGAGAGAGATTCAGATCAATTTTAGATTGGACTGCACTCCTCAGGGGGAGTTGCTAGGATCTTTCAGTTTTTCATTGTTATATCTTCTATGATAAATTTTTGGCATTTCTTGGCACTTAGATGTTTTCTTTTTCACATCTAGTGTTGCCATCAATGCCAAAGGGGGAGATTGTTGGCAATATGAAGGAATTGATTATGTGTTGCATTCATGTTTTGTCATTGATGTCAACACTAACTATTATGATTGGTTACCGACAAACATATTTTGGTTATTGGTAGAACTAGTGTTACTGGCAGAAGGGACTATCAGTTGGATACTACCGACATGTTTGGATCAATGCAATATGTTTGGTTTGATATTTCTGGAGTATGTTTTGGTCAGTTGGTATTGACTTGATGATCAAATGCTATCATACACTCTAGTAAGCCTATACCGGTAAGGGTTTAAGGTTTTACGAGCAGAGTTTTTACTAAGAATCTTTGATAGGATGCATAAGTGGTGTTGGTGTGGCTTCTAGATGGAATTCAGGAAGCAGAAGGTGATCTTTGTTCATGCCTCGAATGATTGGGGACATCGCTTTGGCGTGATGAATCTATTTGGGTCCAGGCTATGGACCAATATCATGTTACGTATTCTCTACATGTTACTGGGATAATTTATGGATTGGTTAATGTTGTTTTGATCTAAAGCTGACATGGTATATCATTGTAATGTGGATGTATGTAATGATCTTATTGTAATATCTTTTAGGTGGCCGACCTAATTGGTTTAGGCATTAGGGTTTGTATAAATTGATGTAAGATCTCATTGTAGATTGTGGAGGTCATGGTCATGGAATGAAAGATCATATATGAAGGATATTTGGTCGATCATAGGTGATCGAATTGGGTTTATGTAAGAGGTCAAAGGCCTTCGATATTGAGCTTAACCGAGATTGTAATCAAGCGTAGTAGATGTTATCATTGGCAAATCATTCTTCTGGATTGTTGTCCAATTATATTGAGGTGGTTATAACCTCTCTGTAGTCAGTGAGACTCCTTTGTAATGAGCAGTACGCTCTAGGCAGTGTGCCTTCCTACATGTGCAGGCCCCTTATTGTATCACATACTTTCTACAGAAGTATTATCTGATTGTGGGTAGGCTTCCCATCATGTTTTTTCTCTTTACCGTGTTTTCCACGTACAAATCATGGTGTTAAGTGGTATGGTTGTGATGAATAATGATGGACAATAGATACCCTAACTGGTACTGAGGGGGGGGGGGGTGAATCAGTACAGGCAAAAACTTTCTCCACAAGTTATCAAGTTAAAACAATACTAGCTGATTGTCATCATTACTGAACTTAACCATGGCAATACCGGTTAAACACAGTAAGACATTAGGCATCATAAACTGATAAGTCTAAACACTTCAACTACATTCAATACTTGATATCAACTTCACCCATAAACATATACATGTGGTATACCAGTAATACCATAACCTAATAACTCTGCATGCATAATATTTCAACCAAATAAAAGATACACATCACATGAAAAATGCATAAGACATAACACATAGGTTTTTCACGTGGAAACCCAAATGGGAAAAACCACGGTGGGAATGAATACCCACAAGCTTGTGTTTGAACTCTTTTGAAGCTCACTCTATTAGGAGCCTAGTCTGATTAAATACTTTACAATAAGGTTTTGTTAGGAACCGATCCTATTAGAGATCACTCAGTTAAGGGATGGCTATATACCCTGTTAAAGGTTGAAACCCTATTAAAGGTTACCTCACTAGAGGATTTGAAGAACAAAATGATCTTGAGTCACCTGGTTAAAGGTTTTATAATAAGCATGTTAAAGCTACCTGGTAAAGGGATTTTCCAACTGTTGAAATGATTAGAAGACAACAGGTAAAACTTATGATCTGATAACAACATTACAGGCCAAGGCAGATCCTTTTCAGTTCCTCTACTCTGCAATCACACTCTGCAGTTCTCCTCTTACTGGTCTAGCAAGTATCTCATCACTTGGATATACACACAACTTTTGCCAACAACTTTACAATAACAAACATCATCGACCTTATAGACATTAGTTAGGTCAGTAGCATAAACCCTAAACCCTAAGCATCTTAGGTTCACAACACAAGTGGTCCAATCTTGACCGTCCAAACATATTGCATAGAGTATTACAATTTCAAATAGATCACAAGATAATCTGCATCGTTCATTCTTCACCACACATGGGAATCAGTAACCCATCACACTCTCTTCTCATACCGCCAAGAAGAATGATCATTCCTGAGGTAGACTTCAAACACAGTTGATCTTCTCATGCAAGATCCTCAAGGAAATCCTTCACGCGCATAAGGATGGCATGGCACCTCGATCTCACTCATATCACTTAGTTGACTCATCACAAAGTATCATCGGTTGCATCGCACAAGCTGGATCACCAAACCGATAACCCTAGAGGTGAGATTGCCAACCGGTAGTCATACTTAGTGAAATCCTGACACCGTTTCACTACATCTCCTCATACCTCTTCATACTGGTTCACTTGAACCTATTGACATCAATGACAACATATATTATCATCATATCAACATATCGGTTCATCATATGCCAATAATATCCAACAGGTTGCATTGTGCTAATTCTCTGTTTCATTCTTAACTTTTATTGCTTACCAGTATTTGTTTCTGCTATTTTGGTATTCAATCTTTATGTGCTCTAGTTAAAGGTTATAAAGTGGTTTGATTAATATAATTTGTTGACAACTGATTCACCCCCCCTTAGTTTTCCACTAGTTATTCTATTAAAAAGTTGTAAACAAAAAAAAAAAACATTCAAATACGATCCTGAAAAAATCAACCAAAAACATTCAAATATGATCCTGAAAAAGCACAAAAATACAAAAAAGGCTCTTGAAAAAGAACTAAAAATCGAAAAAACAATAAATTTTTTTGCAATAAAATGTCTCTCAAGAATCAAATACCCTAGAAGATATCCAGCAAATGCTTTGCACGAAGTTAACAAAGGATACAACTGTCTAAGCAATAATCTGCAATCAAACTGATCAAGTTGTCTAATCAATCGTAACAAATATCCATATCAAGTGATCATTATATTATCTTAAACATAAGAGGATACACTCAAAATCAAACAGGTCAGTCTTAAACAAGGTCCAAACTTTATAAGATCAAACATTATCAACCATCACATCAAACCATCAAAGCAAAGCCACAAATCAATATGGTTGTTGAATTGTGTCCTAGTTAGTCTTTATCTTTTATCATTTGGCAATAGGTCATGTTTCTATGCTACTCAAGGACGTCCACAAGTGACTAGAGGAGTCGTGATGGGCATGATCCTTTTCTTTGTTTATTGTTTGTGGTGTGGACCAATGGAGTTTGGGGGCAATAGTTCCAATGGGTGTTTGTGATTAGTATGTTCGTTCAAAAAGTATCCCGTGAAGGATAACTATGCTTGTGACTATCCCACATACCTCGACCCTTGGCATTATTCCCAGAACTAAGGGTTCACTCCTTGTCTGCTATGTGTTTGTTTCTGCAATGAGATATCTTTACATCTTGGTTCCTTATACATTGGTGTGCAAAGCTCCATTGTTACATAATAAGACTAGGTGATGAATATATTGCGCGCTATGAATAAAGGCATAAGTTCGCGAATCAATCATTCTCGTTTCACCTCATTTGCTTAAAACTAGTTTTCCATTTTCTATTATTTCATAATCTTTCATCATATTTCTCTGTTTCAAATCATTTTCTATCATTTCATAATCTTTCATCATATTTCTCTCTTTCAAATTATTTTCTTTCATTCTATCATTTCATAATCGTTCATCAATTTTCTCTCTCATCCAACTAACATTTCATCTAAGTTAATTGGGTTAAGGATAAAAAATATATTCTAGCATAATTTCAACGAAAATATTCATTTAGTTGCATTCGTTAACTCATTTAGTCACATTCATTAACTCATTTGTTTGCAATCTTTAACTCATTTAGTTGAATACATTTAGCTGTGTTCATTTAGTCATTTTCATATAATTGCATTCATACCATTTAGATTCATATAACTTGCATTATCATATAGATTAATTATCATAATTATTGCATTAAGTGTGTCCATTCCATTCATTTTAGAATCAAAATATAAGCATATAGAAGTGTCATCACAAAGCATATAGAAGCATACATCATGAACCACATAGAAATGCATCATGTAAAGCACATAAGGATCATGCATCACATAAATAGAACACAAGCATATATGTCGCCACAAAAATTGCATATCATATAAATAACTCAAAAATGATAATATGTCACAGTACAATCATATGAAAGGCCCAAAGGCTCAAGTAACATAATAAGTGTCTCAACCGATACTGTCTCTATCAATAGGTGGATCCTGCCCCAGGATGACCCAATGGTACCCGAGGTGGACCCATCACTCCTCCACTGCTAGTCTTGTGTGATGATGATAGACTAGATCTCCTCCTAGATATATAAGCACTATATCTTAGACATCACTCTCCCTTAGGGATAACCCTCTTGTACTCCCAATGCCAATATAAACACTCCTGAGCTAAAGCAATGAGCTGATCCTCGCGTGACTCGGTACCTGGCACTATAAATTGTTGGTAGGCATCATGTGCCAACTGTGCTCTCCTAATGGCATTGCCCCGCTCTCTCTAGCGATGATCCCTCTCAACAACCACCTAATCCCTCTCAGTCACCACTTTTGCATACTCCCTACGAAATAAATCTCGATCACTCCTATGCTTTTGTCTCTCTATGGTTAGGGAATCCTCCAAACTCCAGGTCTGAGCTCTAAGGACCTCTAGATCATCATCATCACCTTGCTCCTATCCACCCTCCCCACTTGCTTGTGCAATAAGTACATCCTCAAGCTCTAGCATATCAATATCCTACAAGCTCTCATCATCATCATCCCTCTCACTACTCGATGATCCTGAAGATGAATCATCATCATCATCATCATCACTGCTCGACTCGATGTCTCCATCGATGTCAACCTCAACCTCCTCCTCTCCCTCCTCTCCCTCCTACTTGTCTCCCCCTGATGCAGCAATGGTCACATCTACTCCCCTCCCTCTATCTCCTCCACCATCTCCTCCTTCATCTCCATCCTCCACCCCTCCTTGTCATCTCTGATGTCAAATCTACTATGGTGAGATGGGAACAGTTGGATCAGTCAATGGAATAGGCCTCTATCTGGCCCACCAGACATCATATTGTAGTGTAGTCCCTAAATTTTCTACTCCTGCACCCCAACCCCACTATGCTTTGTGAAGTGAATCAAACTCGATGAAAGCAACATGAGGCTGTATACAAGCCCCCTAATCAGACACCTCCCAAGCAACACAAACAAAATAGGTTGTAACATCAAGTACACCCTATACCTCCCCAAATTGTTTGAGCACCCATCCTGAAAGATGCAAATCTATGATCTGTTGTGTGTCAACATATCAACCAATGACATATCTATGTTGTTTGCAGAAAGGCAAATGTTGTGCATCATTGGCCCAGCCAGGGCAATCTAAGTATGTTCTCCAAATAAAGTACTGTATAATATCTATCTGGTGGCGCCAATATAGGATGTTCCTTGAACCCATGTGTCTAATACCCAGAGTGTACCTATATGCATAAGGCTCTGTTGCCTAAAGAGAAACATGAGCAACTAGTCTGAAAATAACAATATGCTCCCAAGCCCAGACCTAGAGCAAAGTAACACCACAATTAACAGATCTATAGGTCAAATAAACAATACCATGTATTTGATAATACATCATGGCGATAAGACAAGGACCCCATGCAAACACACATCTATGAACAATTATATTGTGAATGACTTAGCCCCATCCAACTGGAAACCCTTGAGATCTCATGTCAGGGAGAAGAAGACTTGCTAGTATATTGCATAGAACTACAACGAGATCATCATAATTAAGATGGTCCCATGCTATCTCATACCAACCAGACATCTATAAATCTTGCTCAATACACTCGAATAGATCACACAAACCTATCATACCTAATCTATGATCATATAATAATCCCGCACCATGAATTGAAATATGCAGAATCTACCATACATCCTCTAAAGTGATAGATTCCTCACTGGTCGGCAGATGGAATGAGCACGTCTCCAAATACCATCGCTCGACCAAAGCAGTGATCATGGCTCTGTTGGTCGTAACCTCAAGCAAATGTAAAACATGGTATAACCCAAGATGTCTAATTAGTGCAACATCCTCCTAAACTAACTGATCTCGGAGATCAAGACCATCAGGCCTCGTTTGTCTACAAATAAGAACATTGAGATTCTCCTGCAAGCGAAAACGACAAAAAAGTCAAATACCACAAGTCGCATGACAAAAATCCAATTCATTCATATTAAAAAATTAATATTTACAATGAATGTGAATCATTTAGGACGAATGCAACTCAATTAACACTAATGTGAAACATTTAAAACGAATGCAAGGCAGTTACAATGATTGTGCATCACTAAAAATTTATGTGAATTACATAGTCGATTGTGCATCACTAAAGACTATTGTGAGACAAATAAATGAATGTGTAGCATTTAAGACAATTGCGAATCATTTGAAACGAATACAAACAAAATGATATATGAATGCGCATCTGTTAAAAAAATTTGCTCTAACAAAATTTTGAAAAATTGGACACAAACAGGTAAAAATGGGTAAAATTTTTGAATACATACCATGCCTCCGGTCCCAACTAGTATCTGATATGATCTGACTCGCTTCGATAGGTGCAATCGTGCTCTATAACCAGCCATAGTGCTCAAAAGGATGCAAGAAAGCTCTAAACTCACACAAAACTCAATGAACTCACAAGAAAGCTAATGAACAAATGAAGGGGTAAAATTTCTATTTATAGCTCAAACTTAGAGGTTTTCTCACTCCGACAACCATGGTCCCCCTGAACTTCAACACACTTGTAGGACAGTCAAACGGACTTGAAATCGCACAAAACTTGACATGATTACTCATGAGCATGGTATCGTTAAAGTGGTCTCAAATCCATAATTTTTTGACCAATTTTCCGAGGGGGCATATTTACACCCTAAGCATCACCAGGGCAATACTAGGACAAAAAAATATCATTTTCTTTGGAATAACATTGTCCCGACATTATCACAAAAGAGGGGCAAATGTAGACACCTAAAAATGTCTCATTAATTATGTACTAATTATTCGTCTTAGTAGTTAAATAATTCTTTAATTATTTAATTAAGATAATTAATCTTATTCTTCTAAATTCATATTTCATCATCATCTTATTAGGTTTTCAATTTATATTTTTATCATCATTTAATCATTTAACCCTTTTCTAAATATTAATTAAATATTTATTGTTTAATTAATTATGGTTTAATTCCTTTAAATGAATAATCTTTATTATTTAATTTAAATTCAATTTCTAATAATTAAAAAAAATTCTTTAAATTATTTAATTAGCTAATTTATTCTTCAAATTCAAATTCTAATTTCTCCAAATTCCAATTTCATCTAATTTCAATATTCTATTCCAATTTAATTTCAATTTCATGATTTTGAAAATCAAATTGAATTATAAAAATTCATTATCATGCAAAGATTAAATTGAATTTCTAAATCACGTTCAAGAGCATGCAAGATGGAATTGAATTTCAATAAAATATCTTACAACACATGCTAAATTAATCAATTCAATTAATTGATTAATTAATTCATTTATCTTTTCAATTCCTATTTCTATCTTCCAATTTGCTTTTTTCCAAAAGCTTTTATTTAGTCATCTTTAGTTAACAATTCAATCTATTTAATTGATCATTTCAATTAATTGATTAATTAAATCATTTTCTCAATTATCCTCCAATCATTCTTTTTTATCTTTCAATCAACTTTTTTCTCAATTAGTTAACTCATTTATCTATTAAATCAATTGAGTTCCACCTCTCTTTCATTTGTTCCACCTCAAAATCAACAGTTCAACTATCAATCAACATGTGAGCTCACTTGAGTTCCACATCTCAATCAATCCTCTCCAAAAATCTATAAATTCAGCAAAAATTCTCCATTTTCAACAATCACGAACTTCAAATCTTTGTGCCATTTGCAGGTTAGCAACACAATATCTGAGAGCCAACATTCATCAAGGAAGAGAATGACAATGGAAGCTATATGTGGTCATGGAATAGGGAGTTTTGATTAAATATTATACAATCTTATTGTTTTGTTTGCATTATTCTATTGATATTTGTTAGAATTCTTTAGCTAGAATAGGGATTTGTGATTTCCTTATTATTTCTAGTTATAGAGTGGTGAATTTTATTGAGTTACAAAAATGATGCATGAAGGATAAAAGAATTCTCACAATAGAGTAATAGAGAAAAAAACACATGAGAAAAAATCCCTCTCGAAAAGAGGGAATGTATGAAACAATCGTGTACAAGTGATGAAATGAGTGATCAATGAAGGGATAATCAATACCCACAAGGACTACATCCATCACGAATGTTGATAACTTTCCCACATAAGAGGAAAAGAGAGAGAGACTAAGTAGCCCCCCATTGATGGCCAAACTGACACATGCAATAAAATTGAAGAATTCTTACTTTTCCTAAAAAAGATAATCATTTTTTAATCAATCATCTTTCAAAGTCCTAGGAGTTGGGTCACAATTGTTTTGTATATCTAAGTAGTCAATGTGGTCTATTTATTCAAGTGGCCTGTTGGTGATTATTATCCAAAGTAGAATATTTTTTTAATTAAATCCTACTCTAACAATGTTTTCAAAAGAAAATTGAAAAGTTAAAATAGGGCATACAAAAGAGAGATGATGAATATTCAAATTGCTACTTTCATCCAGTTGATTGTCAAAGAGATTTATTAAACAAGCAATTCCTTGATCTGTAATAGAACACAATCTAAAGAGTGTGATATTAAAAGGATTTATAAGATTTAAACATGCATTCATCCTTTCCCAACTAGCATATTTTGTGATGAAAATGTGGGTGCAAAATACGAATGATTGAAATCTAAATTAATGATCAAAGCAAACACAAATAAATCTAACACCTCAAGATAAGAATGTTAAAACGGAAATGAAATTGGAAGTAACAAATAAATGCAAACCAAAATCCGCTTCAACTTGAGAGTTCTTCAATTCAACATGTGCTCATGATGTTATGGATGCTCAATTTTTCTCCATGATTGACAATGTGAAGATGAGATTGATGAAAATGATATGCAAGGTGAGTGATGATTTCATCATCATGATGGTATAAGTATGTGAAAGTGGATTGATATGAGTATGCAAACTGACATTACGACGATATGATCATGAAAGAGTGGATGATATGAGTATGCAAATTGACATTATGACGATATGATTATGAAAGAGTGGATGATATGAGTATGCAAACTGACATTACGACGATATGATTGTATGAAAGTGGACATTTTGGCATTATGACGGTATGATTGTATGAAAGTGGATGATTTGAAAAGAAATGGGAGGGTTTAAATAGAATTGGATGGGAGATGAGAGGAGGTTGAAAATGAGATTCCATTCTTGTTCTTAAAGAGGACAAGTAACTCAACCACGAGTGACAAGTGTCCTCAAGGAGAACAAATGTCAAGAAGAGGCATGACATGTGTCCTCAAAGACACAGGTCCATTTTGGGAGATGGCCACCCAAAATTGGTTATAATTTCTTAAATATAAGGAAATTAGGAATGTGCACACACATGTGAGTTGGGTGGGGGGGGGGGGTGTTAGAAGAAGATAAGGTTGGTTAGATGGATAGGGTTAGTTAGAACCCATGGGTTAGGCTAGGGGTTGGGTTAGAAGAAGGGTTTAGGCTAGGAGACATGTGACTAAATTAATTAATTTAGGATTAATCAATTTAAGAACTAGGAGAAAAAAATGACATGAATTAAATAATATAAATGAATTATTTTACTAAATAGAGGAAAGGTTTAAATGGGGATATTAATTAATTAAGAGATTAATTAATTAATAGGCTATAGGGCATGGCATTATTAATTAAATTAATTTAGCCAAAGGGGAAGAGATTCTATATTTAATTAAATAATATGAATTATTTAATTAATATAAGCTGCTAAGAGATTAAATTTGATTAAATAATTAGTCAAATTTAAGTGTCTACATTTTACCCCTCTTTGCGGTGGCACTAGAATAGTGTCAATGCGAAGAAAATAAGACACTTGTGGCTTGAAGAAAAGGGGAGTGAGAAAAAGATGCCCTAGACTGAACTAACAACAAATGGAGGATGAGAGAATGGTGCCCCCTCAAGAGGGTGCATGGGAAATGAAGGCTCGGGTGGCATCTCAAAAGAAACATTGCCCCAACAGACAAGAGGGAAGATGACAGAAAATGAAGCCTAGGGGTGACAAGAATTGGATGGGAAAGAGGGGTGAATCCAAATGAAATGAATGATATGGATGAAATGATCACGGAGTGAGAGCACCCTTGGAAATGGGTTGCCATACAACAAGCACTTATTTTAATTTAGCATTGTATGTGAGTCACCAGAGTACAAGGGACCGAGGTGGAATTTCATAGCCAATGCATGGACTAACACATATGAACAGACACGCAAGGTTAATCTAGCACCAGATAGAGTTATAGATACCCTGCAGAAAACAGTGTGAGAAAAAAACACAAGAAGAAGATATTCCCCAGTGTAACATGAGATAGTTGAGACCTCGTGAGGGTACAACAAGGGACACATCAAGAAAACACACCAAGTAAAACCAATACCAACAAGATCACATCCATAGTTGTGTTACTCCTAGCGCACCATGATATAAAAAATTATGGTGACCAAGAGGAAACAAAACAAAGGAGCTCAAAAAGATAAAAAAAAGATAAAAAAAGTATCAAAGCCAACACGAGTGCCTCAAATATCTTTTGCCAAAAGGATAACTAACATACTGGATTGGATAATGTCTAACTTGAGGAAGGATACATCCTACGTAGACTGATGATTGGATAAAAGATTGATGAGATGGGATGACAAAAGGTACCTGATACGATCATGATGACAAAGATGCTCTAGGATGATTGTTGAAGAACCAGCTGATGGGAGATGATCTCGAGGACTTGACTGACGCAAAGGATGAGACCTAAGGACACATATGTTTAAGTGGACCTAGATGGAGACACACAACTGACGATATGTACAAGACACTATTTAAAAGATGTAAAAGAGCTATGGATGATGGATGAGGACCTAGGGACAGACATGATGTTGCCTCGGTCAAGATGAAAAGCCATGATATATTGATGATTGACGGGGTGTTACTGATGTGACAATGATATCTTCGAAAGCAACACAAGGATTTGGAAGGATGCATCCCAATGATGATGATTGGATTGTGATCAAGGATTGTAGCAAGGCTCAGAACAAGACCATGGATGTGATTGGATGATTTGATTAGCATTTGACCTTGGATAACTGAGGGATATGGATAGGATTTGCATGTGATGGTTGATCATGAGGAGTAGATGGATTGATTAGATAGATGGTAATGGATTTCATGGGGGTAGCCTAGGGCTAGATACCAATGACAAGGGATGTAAGAGGCAATGGAATGATATGAGAGGAGGGATGAAAGTATGGATGATAGGATGAAAAGGATTTGGAGATGGAAGCATTATGAATGTGGTTGGGAGATGAAAGGATGAAGGATGAAGGGATGGAGGTAGATGAGGATTGGGAGAGGATCAGGTTATGGAAGAAGGGATGGGGGAATTGGGAGATAAGGTTTGGCAGATGGATGGATATGATAAGACAACTAAAAAGAGGAGAGGAAGTTGAGGGAAGTGAATGGAAGATAGGGTGATGGGTGGATAAGGACTATGAAGGTATGTGGAAGGATTATATGAATGGGAGGAAGGATAATAGAGGAAAAATTGTGATGGGAAAATGGATGCAAAGAGGTGTTCAAAACATGTATACATGATGGCCTTATATTTTTATCAAGATCTAAGAGAAAATGGAGGAAGTGAATTGTATAAGATACGATGGATACGGTAAGTAGATGGAATGAAGGGGGTGATGGAAGGATGGCTAGAAGAACTTGCCCCCAAGTGTGGATAGAAAAAGGATGAAGGAAATTACACATGGCACTTGTTTTCTAGGTTTTCATCACGATACTTGTCCAAGGTGCATGTTTGCCAAGTTTTCACCATTGGACGAACTTTTCTCTTTAATTTTTTTTCACCCCTTTTTAAAAAAAATTTCGGGAGGAAATTTATGGATGGAGATGGATGAGGATAAATGGATTCAAAGAATAGGTGAAAAGTGTTGGCATTAAAATAGAAAGGAGATTGTTGGCATTTCAATAAGGATATTGAGAAGGTTGTTGGAGATTACTGATATAACTGAAGAAGGATGATTATTGTCTTAATAATATTATTTTGTCATTGATGTCAAGAAACTAATTTTCTGATTCAGTATGATGTTGCCATATCTTGAGAAGTACGTTTTGATGAGTATTAAGAGGTCGGTAAGTAACACAGAAAGAATGTGATAATGAAGGGGAGAAATAAGTTATTCAATGGGCAACTATTACTGAGTTACACAATGATGAGATCATGTTGTTTTGATTGTTTTGATATCCTACATATGTTGTTGATTATAAGTTTACTACTGCACTATGTCACCGAGCAAAGAATCTAGTCGGTAAACCCTAAGGTACCTAGTCGGTAAACCCTAAGGTTATCAATATCGGTTAAAGAAGGCAGAATGTTTGAGTGAAGTTCAATATTAACCGAGCAACGACCGGGTAACAACAGAATGCATTGGATGAATAAAAGCATTATTTAATGAAGGATGCTAATGAGCTAGAGTTGATCAGATGATTGGTATGTCACACAAGAAGTTTGTTAAGGATGTACGGCAATCGAAAATTGAGAGGAAGATCTACAACATAGATTGAACCGCAATAACCTAGCACAAGTTCCAAGGAAGGAATGCAAGTTCCAAGGCGAGGTAAAACATTTTTCAGATTGAAGGATACATTGAACCTAGTCAAGTTTGATGATCTGATGGCTAAGATTGATCATGGGAAATGTGATCAAGGAGATTAAGCGGTTAGAAATTGTTTATAAATAAGGAATTATTGATGAACAATGTATGCATAATGATGCTACAATAATGTTTACTGAGCATAGAAGCTTGAAGATCTGATTGAAGAACAGATTGAGAAGCCCAACAATCCCAACAAGGGACAAGATAAGTCTTATGACAAAATTATTTTGAGCACATAGAATCTGCTTTAGCATTTCAGATGTGAAGTTGTAGATATATTTTATTACTGTTATTTATTTTGTAAGTGACAAGAAATCTCTTAACCGAGTGGACTTCACAGCCTTATTTGTAAACCCTCTAATAAGGTAACATTCTAAATGAGTGTTTGAAATACTGTGACAAGGTCACTTCTAACAAAGTGCAAGACTCTAACAAGTCTGAGGGAAATCCCTTAACCGGGTCACATCTAGCAATGTGTTTGTAATCTATAATTGGATTAAGCTTTTAACTGAGCATCTCTAGAAGGGTATATTTCTTAGTGGGTTCGAAATCCCATAGTGGTTTTTCCCTATTTGGGTTTCCACGTTAAATCTGGTGTTAAAAGTGTTATGATGTTTTAAGTGTATCTGTTTATGAGTATTTAATGATTTACAGTCATAGTTGCATATCAATAAAGGCTGCTAAGGTTGAATCTAGTAAATATATTGTATAGTGAAGTTTTTATGATTCACCCCTCCCCCTCCCATCTTAATTAACAATTGGTATTAGAGCATTGGACTCTGGAAGAAAAGTTTAAAGGTACTTGAGGCAAAGATCCGAAGATGTATAAAAGGGATGCATCAAAGCTGAACAAGTCAAGTTTCTCCACATGGCAGAAAAGGATGAAGCTGCATTTATCAGGAATTGGAGAATATGCAACATATCATCTGAAGAATGATTGCATAGCACCTAGCACCAACCCACTGACAATGGAAGAGATAAAGGCAAAGCAAGAACATATTCAAGCTATGATTGAAATAACATCTGCATTAACTGACTCAGAGTTTAATGACCTAGAAGGCTGTAATGATGCAAAGGCGATGTGGACCAAGCTCATATCTGTGTATGGTGGTGATGAACATGTTCAAAGAGAAAAAGTAGATAGTCTAAGAGGTCAACTTGAATCCATGAGAATGAATGAAGGTGAGAACATAACCCAATACAGTACAAGGTTAAAGTAAACTATCAATCAAATCAAAGGAGCAAGAGGAACTATTGAAGAAAAGGATGTAACAAGTAAGTTGCTTAGAAAACTTCTACCTGCTTATGCCATTCGAGTCTCTGCAATCAATGAATTAAGGTTTGTGCCAAACATGTCAGTCTCTTTGGATGTTACTATCGGTAAGCTACATGCTTTTGAGTTAAGTAATTTTGATAACAGTGGGTCCTCGGTAAATAAAGTTGAATCTGCATTCAGTTCTTTTCATATTGGTGAATCTGATGATTACAATGAGAATGTATAAGTATACTGAAGGAAATCATAGTGGAGTAAGTGAAAGATTTCAAAAAAACATGGAAGAGGTACACAAACTATATGAAGAAATTAAAAAGAAAGAAGAGTTTGAAGCATTATTAGCCAGAAGGTTACCGAGAGGCAAAGGTAAGTATAAAGGAAAGTTGCCTTTAAAATGTCTTAACTGTGATAGAATAGGACATATGGCTTCTAACTGTCCTAACAAAGAATCTAGTGAAAAGAGAGAATATCGAGATGACAGACTAAAAGACAACCAATACCGAGGACACCGAGACTTCAGAAGGAAAGATAGAAAGACATGGCTAGTAGCTGATGAGGAATCCAACAATGATAAATCTGATGGGACTGATACAGAGGAATTTGTTTCTATAGCTATCAAAGATGGATCAGATGAAGAAAGGTATGAAGAAAAAGCCCTAATATATCACATAAATAAAAATGATTCTTGGATCATAGATAGTGGATGCTCACATCACATGACAGGTGATAAACACAAGTTTGTTAAATTAGAAGAATATGATGGAGGATATGTAAGATTTGGTAATGATGCACCATGTCCGGTGAAAGGTAAAGGATCTATAACACTTCTTGACAATGCTAAATGTGATGATGTATACTAGGTTGAAGGTTTGAAATGCAATTTGTTGAGTGTAGCACAACTAAACAATACAAGATACCGAATAGAATTTCAGAAGGGAATTGTCAAAGTTCATGACAAGCATGGAAAGTTGGCTGCTACTGAGACACAAACAAAAGGTAATACATTTTATCTTGACTCAACTCGGAACAATTGTCTATATGCAAAAATAGAAGATACCTAGTTATGGCATAAAAGGTTTTGTCATGTAAATTTTGATAACCTGATCAAAATAAGCAAGAAGCACCAAGTAAGAGGTCTACCGAGCTTGGAAAAACCTGAGAATGCTATGTGCCGAGGATGATAGATGGGTAAGATGACAAGATCAAGCTTTACAAGTAAGTCCTATACTTCTAAAGGAATTTTAGATCTAGTACACACTGATATTTGTGGTCCCATGAAAGTTCAAAGTTATTATGGTGATAAATATTTCATATTATTTGTGGATGATTACTCAAGAATTATGTCAGTTATGTTTTTAAAAGAAAAATCCGAAGCCTTTCAAATGTTCAAATGGTATAAGGCTAGAGTTGAAAAAGAAACAGGAAGACAGTTAAAATGTCTAAGATTTGATAGAGGAGGAGAATTTATTTTTGATGAATTTAATCTATTTTGCAATGATCATGGTATAAAGAGACAAGTATCTGCACCGAGAACTCCACAACAAAATAGGATAGCTGAGAGAAGAAATAGATCTATTGTAGATTGTGCCAGAACTCTAATGATTGAAAAGAGGGTACCTCAAACATTTTGGAGAGAAGCAATAAGCATTGCAGTTTACACCCTGAACTGAGTACAACTAAAGAAAGGAACTTTGAAGACACCATATGAATTCTAGTATGATAAGAAACCCAATGTAAGTTATTTTAAAATCTTTGGAAGTAGTTGTTATGTTCACAAAGATGATAGAAATGGAAAGTTTGATCAGAAAAGCGAGGAAGGAACATTTCTTGGTTATTCTTCTAGAAGTAGAGCATTTAAATGTCTGATCAAATCATCTAAAAAAATAGTAGAAAGTGCAAATGTGAAAATTGATGAATTTGTAGAAAGGAATGATGAAGGAAATTCCAAAGAACCAGAAAATTATGAAGAATTTGTTTATGTTCAATCGAGAAGTCCTACCGAGAAAGTTGCAGAAGAAAATGAAGATAATATCTAGTTATCGAGTGATGAAGAATATCATATAGAGCCTACGGAGCCTATATTAGCCAAATATGTTAGAAGAAATCATGCATCAAGTCAGATTATAGGAGATAAGGATGATCTAGTGATGACAAGGAACAAACTGAGACAGAACACATGTCTGATATCTGAATTTGAACCGAGAATAGTAAAAGAGGCATTTAGTAATGAAGATTGGATAAATGCTATGATAGAAGAAATTGAACAAATCAAGAAGAATGAAACATGGACACTGGTCCTAAGACCGAAGGACAAAAATGTAATCGGTACAAAGTGGATTTTCAGAAACAAGCTAAATGAAAAAGGAGAGGTCATTCAGAATAAAGCAAGACTAGTTTGCAAAGGATATGCTTAAGAAGAAGGAATTGATTATGGTGAGACTTTTGCACCTGTGGCAAGACTTGAAGGAGTGAGAACATTGTTGGCATATGCTGCTTTCAAAAATTTCAAGGTATATCAAATGGATGTTAAATCTGCATTTTTGAATGGTATACTAGAAGAAGAAGTTTATATTGAACAACCTGAAGGATTTGTCAAAGACAAGAATAAAGATCAAATATGTAAATCGAACAAAGCTTTATATGGTTTAAACCAAACACCTAGAGCATGGTATGAGAGACTGCACTCTCATTTGATCAAGATTGGATTTATAAGGACAAGTGAAAATAGCAACATGTACATGAAGAATGATGAAAACAATGGTATACTACTTTCAACCATATTTGTTGATGATATTATTTTTTGTGGTAATGACTCCTTATGCAAGAATTTTGGAAATGAAATGTGCAAAGAATTTGAGATGTCATTAATCAATGAGATAAAGTATTTTATAGGTTTGCAGATACTACAAATGAAAAATGAGATTTTCATTACTCAATCCAAGTATATAAAGGAAATCTTGAAGAAATTTGGAATGGAGGATTCCAAACCTGTAAGCACTCCTATGACTACCAATTGTAAACTGTCAAAGAGTGATGAATCTACATCTGTTGATGAGACACTTTACCGATCCATGATTGGAAAGCTGCAATATGCGGTTCACAACAGGCCAGATATAACACATGCAATAGGAATAGTTGCAAGATTTTCTGTAGATCCCAAAGAAACTCATTTGACAACAATCAAGAGAATTTTCAGATACCTGAGAGGCACTGAAGATTATGGCTTAGTATATGAAAAGAGGAATGATTTTTATTTAAAAGTTTATACTGATGTTGATTAGGCAGGAAACATTGATGACAGAAAAAGCACAAGCAGTGGAGCTTTCTTTTTGGGAGATAGACTAGTAAGTTGGCTTAGCAAGAAACAAGGATGCATTTCATAGTCAACAACTGAAGCTGAATATGTCGCTGCAACATTGAATTGTACCAATATAGCATGGATCAAATAACTGTTGGAAGGTATGAATGAGAAAGTTACCGAGCTAGTAACTATATTTTGTGATAATACTAGTGCCATTAACATTTCAAAGAATCTAGTAATGTACTCTAAGACAAAGCATATCTCTATAAAGTATCATTATCTCAGAGAAGAAGTTCAAGAGAAGAAATTTGTGCTAGAATATATCAGTTCAAAGGAACAAATAGCAGATCTTTTCACAAAGCCATTACCAAGGGACACTTTTGAGTATCTCAGAAATCAGTTAGGGGTCATACCCCTATCTAGTACTCACTGATAGAGTTCGGTGAAAGCATCAATTCTATGAATCTAAAGGATAACTGTTTATGAGTTGATGCTGCTTTACACACTTTAGGAGGTTGCCTAAAGTTGTACAAGGAAAAAGTGATTGAAGACAAAGATGCTCTGACCGTGAATGAGACTGCAAGGAAATTACTTCACAAAGGAAGAAATCATGAATTAGTTTTTCTTTTTGGCATTGTTGTCAAAGGGGGAGAAGACTAAATGGAGAAGATAGACTAAATGGAGAAGACAACAAAAAACTAATGAAAGGGGGAGAAGACTTCAGGAGAAGGTTTAAACAGCTCAATGATAATAGGAGAAGTCTAAACAACAATCTGAATCCGAATCAATTGGAATAAATCAAGTTGGTATTGCCATTTAAAGTAGGTATTGCCATCTGTAAAGTGGAAAATCGCGGTCGAACCCTAGTTGGTCTCCCCTCTTCTAACTCCGAGGAGAGAGAAGGGAGGTTCGCTAGGATTCGATGGGTTTTCACTTAGGGGGAAGACTTTACATTCAAAAGAGGGGTTGAAACTCATAAGATTCAATCCCACACAATGTAAGATTGGATGCTAAATGAATTTCAAGAGTTTGGAAAGCAAAGCTACCCTCTTTTGTAAAGAATGTTGATTAAGGAAATTAAGCTAAGGATGCATAGAAAGTCATAAAGATTCGCTTATAAACTGAGTTTAGGTTATAGGATGAAGCTGCGGACCTGGAATTAGCAGTAGAATGTCGATACGACGCTGTCCTGCAAATTTGAGAAAAAGTTGTCGGGACGATGGCGCCCGGCGCCACGGTCCTTCGAAAAATCCGCGAAACGAAGTGGGATCGGTTCGTCTCTGCACAAGGATTCCAGATCTTCAATCTCAGCCGCGTACCTGCAACCTACACACAGAAAAGCGAAGACGATTGGGGGGTTAGGGATTAGGGGTTTGCCTTTAGGTCAAACCCCGGTTTTGGAATTAACCAAGAAATGAGCAAGTGCTGTAAATGTAAATGACTGTAATGTAAAACAAGTACTAATACCTTGTTCTAAGGATGTTGGTATCCTTATGTGTGAAGGTTTAGATGTTGTATGTTGTATGTTGTAGCATGTAATAAGTGATCTCCTCTTCAATGGTTGAATCCTTGTCTTGAATGCAACACTTAGCCTTGAATGGAGACTTGGAATGATCAATTGCTTGAATGCTTGAATGCTTGAGTATAGTTTCCACGCTTTTCACATCTGTCCTTCTCATGCCAAATGAGAGAGAAAAATGTAGTTTATATACTTGTCAATTAGGGTTGATAGACTGATTTTCCCGACCTTAGGTCGACCAGGGAAGTATATTTCCAAATTGCAATCAAAAAGACCCGATATCACTTAGGAAACCGGGCCCAAAATAGGACCCAGGGACCAGGGCGCTGGGCGCCATGGTCCTGGAGGACCAGGGCACTGGGCGCCCTGGTCCTGAGGGACCAGGGCGCTGGGCGCTCTGGTCCCACCTCCGGGACAGCGGGGTGCAAGGAGGTTCAGGCCAATGGTGCTTGAAAAATGCAGTTTTCAGTGTCGTGAGCAAGTTTTGGGGTCTCCATTCAGGTTGCGTGTTGCGTCGCCATCGTGAAGACCGAAATGCAGTCGAAATTGCAAGTGTCGCAATTTTAGGACGCTACATTTAGCCCCCACTTTAGCAGGAGTATGTATGCTCATACTTCCGGTAAAGTACAAGGAAACAACGTTGAAAGACTTTCACCACGTCAAGGAGGCAAGATACACCAAGCCCCCAGTGGACTAAGGATCTTACGACTTCGATTGACAAAGTAAAAGGGAAGATCACGAGGGAGAACCATGACTGTCAGTAGTAAGGTTCCCTCACTATGAGTCATGCAAAAGAAATACCAAAAATCTTCAAGACAAAGCTAAGTTTGCCAAGAAATTTTCAAGTATCTTTGAAAGGATAGACAGGGTGTATGCCCCCCTACGTTAAAGCGATCGCACACGCCTCAACGGGGGTGATTGTTTTAACGTAGTGATACACATAAGAAATGAGAAAGGAAAGGAGCACGTTATCGCAAGGATTTAGCCCCCAAGTGTGAGATAAACCCAAGGATAATAGACACAAAACATAAAGCACGAGGTGACTTCGCTTTCCTCGGGGTCAGTATGCTGTATGATAAGTCATGTATATATCATATGTATGTATGCATAATTGTTCTTCATTCCCCAATCAAGGAAGGTCACCTAGAAGAAGGGAACACATGTGTCTTTTGAGTCAACATGAGAGAGACCGAGAGATCTCAATGCTTTGCATCGTCCTCAAGTAGACAACACTAAGGACGACAAATAGAAGAATGAGAATAACATATAGAAGAAGTAACAAAAGAGAGGGGGAGAGAATCTGCCATGCTAATGTAACTAGTCTAGCACGTCATCTACCCCCCGATCTTGCTGATCAATGTTTCGGGAAGGCAGGGAACACGCTAGAGGAGGAACATCCAACACAGTAGATGGAGCTATCACAAGATCCAAACAAGGGCTATGTTCATGTTCCAAGCCACATTGTTCTTGTCTAGGAGCTAGGATAAGTGCTTTAGAAAATTCATTAGATAAATGGTTATCAACATCAACAAGTTCATATTCGCTATCAGAAGCAAGAGGAGTAACATTTTCATCATGCATAACATTTTCATCTATATCATCATCAAGATTTATAAAAATAGGATCTTTAACTCGCACAGGATCAAGATCATCATGCATCTTATGTTTAGGATATTTAGGCTCAATATCCGGCTGAGGAGAAAATGGAATAATGCTTGTTGAAGGTGTTTTTGGAGATTGTGAAGTTTGAGAAGCAGCTGCTTGAGCCCTAAGACGACGCTTTCGTCGACGTTCCCGTGCAGAATGATTACGTCTAGTCTTAGTAGGAAGTGTAGAAGATAGAGGAGGAGGAATGTTCTCATCCTTATCACTTGGATGTTTAGGTTGTGGTCTCTTAGGCTGGATAATAGGAGAAGAAGAAGGTCTCTTCTCTCTATAGAAGGCAGGAGGAGGAACTGCTCCATATAAGGGAAGAATTTTTGGTTTAGGAAGAAGACCAAGTCCATCATGACGAGGAGGTATAGGTCTATTTTTAGAAGATTTATTAGGCATAGACATAGTCACATCCATGGGGACGGGTTGGGAATCTTCTTGAGGAAAGACATTAGTTTTGTCTTTCAAAGGAAGAATTTCCTTCTCAAGAATGATAGGAATGTCAAGTTTAGGTGTTCTAGGTTCACTTAGAGATAGGATCATATCTGTTTTCCACTTTTGATAAGATTTAAAAAGATGATCACTTCGCAGAGGAAGAGATTGGAATTGTTTGGGCCAAAAGTAATCAATAGAAACACTAGAGGTTCTTTCAGCTGGTTTAAAGAGACTATGATTGACAGTAACAACTTCACCATTATGGGGAAATTTTAAACACTTATGAATAGGAGAAGCAATAGCTTTCATGGAAGATAGCCAAGGATAGCCAAGCTTCACACGAAATTGTTCGGAAGATGGAATAATAGCAAAGTTCACATCAAGAGATTTATTATGGACCTCAATAGGCAATGTAATAGAACCAATTGCAGGAGAAGAAAATGCATCAAATAGTTTCACAATCACATCTGTTTTGTCATAGATCACTTGATTCAATTGCAAAGTAAAAAGAAATTCTTCAGTAATAACATTAACCATGCACGAAGGATCAATAAGCACTCCACGGCAAGGTGTATTCTTAACTTTTGCAACTATGTATAAAGGACCATCAGGTGCTCTAATGGTTTCACTGGAATCAAATGTGATGGAAGGTTCTTTAGGGATTTCTTGCTGCTCTACAAAGTTAATCACATTCGGAGTCATAGACACAAGACCATCAGATGAGAAAGAGGAATCATTAGCCTCAATCGCATTAGAGGTATGAGAGGTATGAGAAGGTAATGGATCAGTAAAAATCTGAAGATTTTGGTTAGGAGGAGCTACAGATGTGTTGCCTTTATCATTCACTCCAGAAACAGAGATAGTATTATTATCAATCAAATCTTGAATTTTACCCTTTAGAGAAAAACATTTTTCAGTATCATGCCCAGGCTGACGATGAAAGTGACAAAAAGCTTTGTGATCAAAATAAGGTGAAGTAATCTTTGCAGGATCAATTTGTCTTATAGGAGGAAGAGTAAGCACATTTTGTTCCAATAATTTATTCATAATACCATGCAATGATTCATTCAAAGGAGTATACTTTCTTTCTTTCCTGAAAAATTTAGAAATAGGAGGCACACCTGATGCTGCATTCACATTGTTGTTGATGATGTTTTCATTGAATTTGATGGAATCTCTGTTCGGTTTAAACTTCCCAAATGGTTGTTGACTGCTATCACCCTTATCACTCGGAGCCATAGGATGTGATTGTTCCATTTGACTCACAGTCAGTTGATAATTGTGAAGAGTGGCACACAACTGTTGGAAAGAAGTAAACTCAGAAAACAGAAGTTTGTCTCGAATATCTTTTTGCAAATTAGAAATAAAGATTCTTTGAATATCATTATCAGGCACTGGAAAAGAAATTTGAGCATACAAATGCTTATATCTACCAATGAAATTAGTCACTTTTTCTTTAACACCTTGTTTACAATGCATTAAATCAATCAAAGTAACTTTAGGACTTATGTTGTTTTGAAATTGTTGAATGAAAGCATTTGCAAGTTGTTCGAAAGAAGTAATAGAATAAGAAGGCAACGAGCAATACCATTGTAGGGCTCTGTCTCTTAATGTTCTGGTGAATAGTTTTGCAAGCAACCTTTGGTCATAAGCAAAATCAGTACATATTGTTTGAAAAGTCTTAACATGTGTTAGAGGATCTCCTTTACCATTATAAAGCTCAAAATGCGGGATTTCAACATGCTTAGGAGGAATAGCTCGAACAATGTCAAGAGAAAGTGGGCTCGCAACATCAAATGTGGGCACACTAAACTTAGATTGATTCATAGAGGCAATTTGTTGCTATAAAGAAGAGACAGTTTGTGCAAGATTATTAATGGTAGCTTCAGTCGAAGAGTTCATATTAGGTGTGTTAGATTGAGATGGAGGTGTGATGTTATTGAAAGAAGGTAAAGAGTAAGGTGGTGGGACCCTATGATAGTCAACCATAGGGGATGATTGGATAGGAGGAACACTACAAGGAGGAATGGAATGGTTAAATGAATTTCCCCCTTGCGTCATGTTCATTTGTGAAGATGTAATAGGAACACTTATTGAAGGAATGAATGAAGAAGTCGGATTGAATGAAGGAATAGGGTTAATTGAAGAAGGAGGATTGCCCCCATGACTAGTGATCACATGAGGAATGTCTTGTATAGAGGTAGCCATGATGTTTGATGTAAAGGTAGGTAAACTAGCAATAGGAGTGGTCAAAGGAATAGAATGATTGTCTTGTGTAGGAGGTTGTGTATAACCTAAAGATTCAGCACAACTCTTCATAGGCATCACGTTCGAATTCACAATGTGTGAAATACCACGCAAAACATCAATTCCATTCTTATCACTTTGAAGCATACGTTTTAGACCCTCAATTAAAGGAAGAGCTTGACTATCGGGATACTCATGAGACATCCATTGGTGAAAATCGTCAAATTGGTTATCCAATTTGGAAAGTTGTTCAACAGAAACTTCATGGGGAGCTTCTTCATCATTAGGAGGATTAGAGGAATTACCCATGTCCTCGTTAAAAAGGCTACTCAAATTAGGTTCCATCTCCTCGGTAGTTAAACCTTGGAAGGACTTAATTCTACGGCTTCGTCTAACGGGAATAGTGTAAGTAGGGCTTACTGTTGTAAAACTCATGCACTAGAGAGAGAGAGAGAAGATTTTGATTTTAGAGGTAGCAATTTTCAGTAAAACCAGCCAATCTTCCAGATTTAAGCTGTTAAATGCAATCACAACAGTCTCCCGAAATTTCGAAAAAATTGTTCGGGACCGTGGCGCTCGGAGTGCAACACGGTCCTTGCAACTTTTTTCGAAATTTGCAGGGATAAAAGGTATGATGATTTTAGAGCTAATCTAAAAAAATTGAGGGATTTTACGATCTGTAGATAGGCCAAATTAAAGTTGCAATCTCAAAATTGAACCCTATCAAGATTGTCAAAAAATGCAAAATTTGAATTTTGAAAAAGAGAGGGAAACTGAAATTTTGAATTTTATGATTTTAGAGGGAATGTCAAAAGCAGTGCAAGTTTTGAAATTCAAAAATTGACTCAATTTCACGCTAAATTCAATTTTGAAAGCGGAAATTAAAGTTGTTGTAATTAGGCACTTAATTTCAAAAGTCACAAAATGCAAGAATTTGAATAAAGCACTGAAATTTTGAATGAATGCAAACACAATTTTCAGATTTAGGATAGTAAGAACACAATTTTGACACAAAATTTCAATTTCAACAATTTTTGAATGATTAGGAACCTTAAACCAAGCAATCACAAGACCAACTTTGACTGTAATTTTGAAAGTGTTATAATTGACAAAATCAGCCAAAATTCTGGATTTTAGCAGGAAAATACAGCAAAATCTCGCGGGACGATGGCGCTCGGAGTGCAACACGGTCCTCGCAACTTTTTTCCAAATTTTCAGGGATGAAAGATATTGTGATTTTATTGCAGAATCCAAAGTTACAGCTGATTTGGAGATGTTTTGATCGGTCAAATTGTCAGATAAAGGCTGAATTAAGAGGGTTTCAAAAATTAGGGTTTTGACATTTAACCACTTAATTTTCAAAATTAAAGTACAGATATGAATTGATAATTTATAATAGAAAAGCAGATCTGAAGCAAGCATTAATAATTAAACATTTCGCAAGTTCAATGTTCAAAAAAGAAAATTTAGGGTTTTTATGCAATCACCTCTAAAATTTTGCAAAAGATCAAACATGGAAATGTAATCAAGGAATCAATTTTCAGATCTAATCATGAATAATCAGAAAGGATGTTCACGTCGGGTTCACCAAAATGTAAAGCGGAAAATCGCGGTCGAACCCTAGTTGGTCTCCCCTCTTCTAACTCCGAGGAGAGAGAAGGGAGGTTCGCTAGGATTCGATGGGTTTTCACTTAGGGGGAAGACTTTACATTCAAAAGAGGGGTTGAAACTCATAAGATTCAATCCCACACAATGTAAGATTGGATGCTAAATGAATTTCAAGGGTTTGGAAAGCAAAGCTACCCTCTTTTGTAAAGAATGTTGATTAAGGAAATTAAGCTAAGGATGCATAGAAAGTCATAAAGATTCGCTTATAAACTGAGTTTAGGTTATAGGATGAAGCTGCGGACCTGGAATTAGCAGTAGAATGTCGATACGGCGCTGTCCTGCAAATTTGAGAAAAAGTTGTCGGGACGATGGCGCCCGGTGCCACGGTCCTCCGAAAAATCCGCGAAACGAAGTGGGATCGGTTCGTCTCTGCACAAGGATTCCAGATCTTCAATCTCAGCCGCGTACCTGCAACCTACACACAGAAAAGCGAAGACGATTGGGTGGTTAGGGATTAGGGGTTTGCCTTTAGGTCAAACCCCGGTTTTGGAATTAACCAAGAAATGAGCAAGTGCTGTAAATGTAAATGACTGTAATGTAAAACAAGTACTAATACCTTGTTCTAAGGATGTTGGTATCCTTATGTGCGAAGGTTTAGATGTTGTATGTTGTATGTTGTAGCATGTAATAAGTGATCTCCTCTTCAATGGTTGAATCCTTGTCTTGAATGCAACACTTAGCCTTGAATGGAGACTTGGAATGATCAATTGCTTGAATGCTTGAATGCTTGAGTATAGTTTCCACGCTTTTCACATCTGTCCTTCTCATGCCAAATGAGAGAGAAAAATGTAGTTTATATACTTGTCAATTAGGGTTGATAGACTGATTTTCCCGACCTTAGGCCGACCAGGGAAGTATATTTCCAAATTGCAATCAAAAAGACCCGATATCACTTAGGAAACCGGGCCCAAAATAGGACCCAGGGACCAGGGCGCTGGGCGCCCTGGTCCTGAGGGACCAGGGCGCTGGGCGCTCTGGTCCCACCTCCGGGACAGCGGGGTGCAAGGAGGTTCAGGCCAATGGTGCTTGAAAAATGCAGTTTTCAGTGTCGTGAGCAAGTTTTGGGGTCTCCATTCAGGTTGCGTGTTGCGTCGCCATCGTGAAGACCGAAATGCAGTCGAAATTGCAAGTGTCACAATTTTAGGACACTACACCATCAATGCCAAAGGGGGAGATTGTTGGCATTACAATATAAAGGAGATTGTTGGCATTTCAATAAGGATATTGAGAAGGTTGTTGGATATTATTGATATAACGGAAGAAGCATGATTACTGTCTTAATAATATTATTTTGTCATTGATGTCAAGAAATTGATTTTCTGATCCAATGTGATGTTGCCATATCTTGAGAAGTATGTTTTGATGAGTATTAAGAGGTCGGTAAGTAACACAGAAAGAATATGATAATGAAGGGGAGAAATAAGTCATTCAATGGGCAACTATTACCAAGTTAGACAATGATGAGATCATGTTGTTTTGATTGTTTTGATATCCTACATATGTTGTTGATTATAAGTTTAATACTGCACTATGTCACCGAGCAAAGAATCTAGTCGGTAAACCCTAAGGTACCTAGTCAGTAAACCCTAAGGTTATTGATATCGGTTAAAGAAGGTAGAATATCTACTGAGTGAAGTTTAGTATTAACCGAGTAACAACCGAGTAATAACATAATGCATTGGATGAATAAAATCATTATTTAATGAAGGATGTTGATGAGCTAGAGTTGATCAAATGATTGATATGTTGCACAAGAAGTTTGTTAAGGATGTACAACAATCGAAGATCAAGAGGAAGATCTACAACACTGATTGAACCGCAATAACCTAGCACAAGTTCCAAGGAAGGAATGCAAGTTCCAAGGCGAGGTAAAATGTTTTTCAGATCGAAGGATACATTGAACCTAGTCAAGTTTGATGATCTGATGGATAAGATTGATCATGGGAAATGTGATCAAGGAGATTAAGTGGTTAGAAATTGTTTATAAATAAGGAATTGTTGATGAACAATGTATGCGGGAAAATGTATGCACAATGATGCTACAATAATGTTTATCAAGCACAGAAGCTTGAAGATCTGATTGAAGAACAAATTGAGAATCCCAGCAAGCCCAACAAGGGACAAGATAAGTATTATGACAAAATTGTTTTGAGCACATAGAATCTACTTTAGCATTTCAGATGTGAAGTTGCAGATATATTTTATTACTATTATTTATTTTGTAAGTGACAGGAAATCTCTTAACCGAGTGGACTTAACAGTCTTATTTGTAAACCCTCTAACAAGATAACATTCTAAATGAGTGTTTGAAATCTTGTGACAAGGTCACTTCTAACAAAGTGCAAGACTCTAACAAGTCTGAGGGAAATCCCTTAACCGGGTCACATCTAGCAATGTGTTTGTAATTTGTAACTGGATTGAGCTTTTAACCAACCATACTCTAGAAGGGTATATTTCTTAGTGGGTCCAAAATCCCACAGTGGTTTTTACCTATTTGGGTTTCCACGTTAAATCTGGCGTTAAATGTGTTATGATGTTTTAAGTGTATCTATTTATGAGTATTTAATTATTTACAGTCATAGTTGCATATCAATTAAGGCTACCGAGGTTGAATCTAGTAAATATATTGTATAGTGAAGTTTTTATGATTCACCCCCCCCCCCTCTCATCTTAATTAACAACAAGGGATATGGATGGAGGACTCAAGCAAGAAGTTTAATATCAATTTAGGAGGAGCCCATTTGGAGTGATTACTAGATGTTGGTACAACTTTATTAGGAATTAGTGGATTATGCAAAGGATTGGATTAGATGGTTTTGATGGGGAATGTATGTGGTGTAAGGGATATGAAAGTGGCAAGTGTTTGGATGGAGTGAGGGAAACTGAGTGTGATGGGGTATTGTGAGGACCAACATTGGCACATGTTGTGGGTGATGTGGGATGAGTGGAGGGGAGATGGATGTAGCATGTGGATATGATGGAGAAACTATGATAGGTAGTTTTGGGACATAGGGACCCAAAATACATTTAGGAGATGGAGGGGAGGGATTCTTATCTTGTATATTAGCGGCTTTGGATGCCATTGTTGATTTTTTCTTTAGGATCCACATTTTTTTTTCATGTTCTTTAGTGGGCCTTTGTGGCATTTGGGATTCATTGCATTCTTCTATCACATTTTTTTTTGTGGAGCAGGTCTTTTTGAGTGGACATGGTCATCTTTATATTGTTGTGGATGTTTATCTTTATGCATTGGTGATTTGGCATCCAAATTGTTGCTAGTAGCATTGGAAGGAGTGTGAGAACATGGAGGATGTGGAGGGAATATGGATGAAGTGGTGGATGGAGGATGTTGGATGGAATGTAGGGATACGTGCCTTTGTTGATCCTGATTGGGAATAAAAGGAGTAGGATGTTTATGGTGGGTGATGGGGATATGGGATATATGTATGAGGGGATGAGAGGGATAAGATAGACAATGGGGATTTGGAATATAAGGGCCCAAAATGGATTTAACACAGGGGGGATACGTGATGGTGGACTTTGGGATATAGGGACCCAAAATGGATTTAAAGGACGAAGGAGGGAGATGGATGGTTGTTTTGGATTTATATGATGGAGGAGGGGGGATGGTGATAAATAATTTGGAGGAATAATGGGAAGATGGGATGGTAGGTTTGGAAACACACTTGGATTTTGCATTAGTTGTACCAACATCTTTGGATGAAGTGCCTTCAGATATGTAACCGAGGCCATGAGATCCTAGATGTGTTTTGACATGGATGGGCTCCAAAGTACCTTGCTCATGTAGGCTTAAGCCTTTACCATGATATTTCATTTTTTTGAGCATTTTATCTAGATTAGGATACTTGTTCTCTTAGTAACAAGGTGTGATTTATTTATCAAATGGAGGAGAATGGGTGGTGTATATGTTCTTCTGTTGTGAGTGAAATGCCATGGTGAATGTAAAGTGAACCAAGGGGATAGAGTGATGGTGGCGAGATGGTTTGGAGAGGAGGTAATGGAGGATCAAGGATTGGAGTATATGGGATAAGAGGATATTTACTTGGATGAGGGGATGATAAGGGCTCTTGAGATGGAGTAGATGGGATGGTAGCATCATGATGTGGATGAACGGATGATAAGGGATCTTAAAATGGATGAGGCTGAATGGTAGGGTATTGATTTGGATTGATAAATATTTCAATATGCTCTAGAACAAGATCTTGGCGTGATGGGATTGGTGTGGATAGTGTGACGAGGGGTGAGTGGGTCGACTCTTTAGATGGAATTGATGGAAGAATTTGAGGTTCATTGACTTGGGTAGATGGAGTGGATGGAAGGATGGGAAGTTCATTGACTTGGGTAGATGGAGTGGATGGAAGGATAGGAGGTTTCTCAACTGGGATAGATGGAGTGGATGGAAGGATGGGAGGTTCATTGGATTGATTTTAAATGATGGTAGGAGTAGGTGATGGGGATTGTGGTTGGACAGTCTCAATGGATGAGAGGTTTTTAATCATAGTAGGAGGTGGAAGAGGAGTTCCAAAAATGGGGGAGGGAATGGAGAGTGGTGGATTGAGATAAGATGGGGTGGACGATGGTGGCTTTAGGTAGGATGTGATGGATGAAGGTGTTTTGGTGTATGATGGAGTGGAAGATGATGGGTTGAGGTGGGATGAAGGGGATGGTGGTGGATTGAGGTAGGAGGAAGGATTAAGATTGGATGGAGGCTTGAGGTAGGATGGAGGATCAAGATTGGATGGAGGTTTGAGGTAGGATGGAGGATTAGGATTAGATGGAGTGAGGTAGGATGGTGGATTAGGATTATGGATTGTGTAATGTATTTAGGGATAATGAGATGGTGGGTTTGGATTATGGATGTAAGTGGTAGTATTGTTATGAAAAGATGGAGGTTAGGATAGGATCATGGGAGAAGATGGAGGCATGGGTGTTGCATAGGAGGGATATGTTGATGTGATGCATGAGGGAGTTGTGGCAGAAATACATGATAGATCTCCCTTTTCAAAGGTGCGATAAGGATTATGAGAGGATGTACATGGAGGAATGGTAGGGTAGCTAGGATGAACAGTTGGGTTTTGGTATCTGACACTTGGTGCACGCTTGCTAAGGATGAGGGCATCAAGGTTTTTAATTTCATACTCATCTTGATCAACAAGGCTCCCATCATCATCAGAATGGGATGAAGTGAAAGAAAATAAAGGACAACCAAACTCATCATAATAAAATTGCGACATGATGATTAGTTGATGAGTTGGAGAGATGAAAGATGAAAATGGATGATAGGAAAAAGCTCAAAATAGGATGAATGACAAACTCAGACTAGGATGGGGATTGAATTTGAGTAAGTTGGAAAGATGACAATTTTTTATGTTCAATTTTGGATGTTTGATGTTCGATTTCTAACTTAGGAAGGAGGCAATGATGACGCAAATTGGGAGGCAAGAGGTGATGATGAATAAAAATGATGATGCAAGAATCAAGAGGATGACAACCAAGGTGACAACTCAAAAACTTGGAGCATAAAAGTGACAATACAAATAGAGACCTTGGGGATAAGGCAAGACCACTAGACTATGAAGCAAACTCACTGGATAGATTTTGGCAGCATAACAAGACAATAAGGATAAAACCCACTGAAGTGAGATGCAAACTCGTGGGAGTAAGAGTAAAACCTGTTAGACCTAGGTGCAAACCCATTATAGTATCAAGGACTAAAATGATAGGTAAAAACTAATAGCGAACTTGTTGGACTAGGGTGCAAACCCTCTAGACCTAGGAGCGAACCCGCTAGAGTATCAAAGATTGAGAGAACTAGCTAAGTATGTCAATCTACCTCAAAATAGAGGCATTCCCACTATATTAGGAAGCGAACTTGTTGCAAGGCAACAACAACTAGGACTATGCGAAATGTGATGTATTGAAGACTTAGACTAATTTTGGCAAAATTTTGTTGCGACACAAACACAAAAAACACATGAATATGATAAATGCATTAACAATCATGTACTTCCTAGGTTTGTCAAATGACAATATTAGTTGAATCCCACTTCGTAAATTAATTTGTAGCCTCACTTATTCATATTGGATATCATAAAATTCTAGTAACACTGGATCCACTCCACAACACACTCTTCTCGGGCACGGTATACTTTGAATTCCTAAAGATCCAAATATCTCGAAGAATGTGATATCTCAACTATGAATTTGTGGGCCGCTTTAGAGGTCTAACCTCCTGCACCAACAAATAGAAGGATTGGGGTTACTAAATCATTGGTTCATAGTGGGGGTACTTTTGTGGTAATACGGTAGCTATACATGCAGTGGCTAGCTCATTTAAGAGATATCCTAGCTTATAGAACATAGGTTTTTACACATCTGCCACACAAGCACAAGGAGATTTTGACTTTCATCAAGATCATAAAATATTTGCATGTATATACTAAGGGAAACCATCGGTATAACACAAAGACACCAGTTGATTATGGCTTTCACCAAAACCACGAATATTTATATAGCAGACTAGTAAGACAACCATAAAGGAGGATGAAATCGACACTCAAGGATATAGATAAAGGTGAATTATAGAAAATCCTTGATGCAGGGTTCATATATCCCATATCGAGATAGTGAATGGGTCTCACCATTGGTGATCATGTCTAAGAAGGGAGGCAAGTGGAGAGCATGCGTAGACTATAGAGAGTTGAATGTTGCCACAAGAAAGGACCACTTCCCGTTACCTTTTACTAACCAACTCCTACATTCATTGGCTGGAAAGATATATTTCTCTTTCCTAGATGGGTTTAGTGGTTATAGCTAGATCAAAATAGCCCTCGAAGACCAAGACAAGACAATATTTACATATCCTTTGGGGACATATGCATATTCAATGCTACCATTTGGGTTATGTAATGCACCAACTACATTTCAAAGGGGACCTAGAAATGAACCTTGATCGTATTGGCAATTTGGAGGAATTGATTGTGTATTACATTGATGTCAACACTAGCTTATTTGGTTGTCTACCGGATTCCGATAGAGTGCTTGGTTTGTGATGTTGATCTGGAGATCATCTCTGGTATTCTCTGGCATGTTCAGTTTGGTGGAATTAGTTTGGTTTGATCATTCATGTCATTCAGATGCATGTCACATTCAGTTGGTTTAAGATTTGGTGATCCAGAAGCTATTATATGTTCTAGTAGGCCTTTTGGTTACCGGTAAGGGTTCTACCGCCAATGCTTCATTGAATATCTTTTGATGAATTCAATAAATGGTGTTGGTGCAGCTTCTAGAAGGTTTTTAGGATGCTGATGGTTATCATGTTCATGTTTCAGTTGATTGGTGGTATTTCATTTGGCTTATGGCAACCTATTTTAGGTCTGGTCTTATTTTACTAGGTTATGGACTGGTTTATGTAACGTGTTGGTGGATGCACCTAATGCGTTACCAGTTGGATTTATTATTTGGTTAATGTAGTTTCGGTATTAGGTCGACTTGGTTTATCATTGGTTTGTGGGTTTATGTAATGGATTTATTGTATTATCTTTTAGGTAGCTAGCCTAATTATTTAGGTCCCAGGTTGGTATAAATATGATGTAAGATCTCTTTGTAGATCGTGGCATGGGATTATGGTTATGGGATTATCTATGTACGAATAAAGTTATAATCATATGCAGAGGATTTGATCGATCATAGGTGATTGAATTGGGTTTGTGTAAGAGGTTTAAGACCTCTGACATTGAGCTTAACCGAAACTGTACTCATGCATAGGAGATGTTATTCTAGCAGTTCAATCTTCATTTTAGATTGTACTCTGATATTTTCTATAGTCAGTGAGACTCCTTTTCTGATGAGTAGTGCCCTTTGGGCTATTGACCTTCCTACATGTGTAGGCCCCTTGTATGTAATATTTATTCATCTAATCAGTGGATAGATATTATGGGTCTCCAATCCCACCATGGTTTTTCCTCATTGAGGTTTTCCACATATAAATATGTGGTGTTATGGTGTTCATCTTTGTGGTTGCATTATTACTTATTGTTATCTTCTTTTATGTATACCGATTATTGAGTTGTTGTGCTAATAAGGTTAAATTTATTCATTTTGGTAGAACACTGATTCACCCCCCCCCCCACCCTCTCAGTGTTCTTGGATCCCAACAATTGGTATCAGAGTTTGGTGCCTCAGAATAAGTCTAACAACTTGAGGATGATCATGTATCCAGAATCTATGGAGATAAGTTTGAGGAAGGAACTTCAAGTAGCACTTTAAGTCTATGATGCTGAAAGGTTGAGGAACATTAAACTTTAAGATGAGATGAGATCTGTGAAGGAATTAATTTTTACTCTACAAGAGAGGTTGTCTTTTGCACAAGCTAAAAGGAAAGAATTTTGTGATCAATTACAAAATTAGGATGATGGAGAGAAGAATGCTTTAAAGGAACTATGTCAGAAGCTGAGTCGGGAAAATGGTATCATGAAGAATGATATGCAAGCCCTAACCATGAGGATGTCCAAGGAGATTGAAAACTGGAAGAAGAATGAAGAAAATCTTG
>NC_081415.1:670411932-670451932 GCF_030272615.1 Cryptomeria japonica | reverse complement strand
CGTAGAACAAAGGGGGCACCTGTGTAGTTTATCATTGCAAGTGCACAATTCCTACAAAATTGATAATTATAGTCACCAACAAGATGAATTTGATCAATTGGAAGCCCAATTTGACTATAAAACCCTAATTTTGATGCAAAATAACACTAATTGACCTTAAAATTCATCATGATTGTAAATAATTACTCAATTTATACACACTAAAAGGTCAAATTAAGCCTATTAATATGATTCAACACTTTATATTGATAAATTAAAACCTTTTGAATGTCCTTGAACAAAAATGCAGATGTTCCTTCCTTAGAAACCCTAATTAAGCTAGCATGTGTACTTGATGTCCATTTCCATCCCTGATTAGGCTATGTGTATTCATTTGATCTTTCCTTGAAACCAAATCATACCAAGTATGACCAAATTCTATTAAATTTGCATCAGTTTGATTCATTTTAAGCCAATACTTAGTGAAATTTGTTGTTCAATTTAACCATTTGCATGATTGTAAAGGTGAAAATTTGTTGTTCATTAACCCAAGGCCTGATTAAAACTTTGTTAATTCATCTATAGTATTTATTAATTTCTCCAAAACCTATTCTAACCTTGCAACAAAGAAAAAATCAAAATTTTTGAAGTTAGGACAATTTTAAGCAACTGCGCAGTCAAAAGTCTGCAAGTGCTCAAAAATTTCAAGAAAGTGTGCAAAAAAGAGGGTATGAATGTGCAATTCCTAGGCAAAAGTACACAAAAGTCTTGATGAAGGTTTGGAAAGACCCTCATTGATGCCCTTTGGACCTACAACCACTCAAAAATACTCAAATAGACATAGATTAAGCATGTTCATGTTGAGTTCACCAAAAAATGTAGATAGGGAACTAGGCAAAATCATCATGACATTATAAGCCAACCACAAAAGAAAAATATCATGAATGCAACCCTAATCATAAAAAATAGAAGTATGAAAATGAAATTCTTATAAGAAACATAACGCAATGCAAGCATCTAATCCATTCCCTTCCATTGTTCTTCTCTCTCCTTCAAATTTGTGTGGATCTCACCTACAAAAAAAGTGTATTTGAAATAAATATGATGGAAAGATGATAATTGTTAGGACATATTTTTACAAAATATTTTATGCTATATAGAGACATTTTTATTTTATCATATGAGCATTTATTACTGGTTTGCATGTGCAGGAACCTTATTGGCACAAGTAAACTTCTCTAAGGATCAACTGTTTTAGGAATGCCAAGGTATCACTCGAACACACTGAGTATAGAATACACAAGGAATCTATTATGAAGCATTTGTCAATAGAGGAGTCATTATGGTGTGATCAAGGATTATCTTCTAGTATGTTTCAGACGCTGTGGGAAAAGTTGGGATCATCCATTTACAGGATGGATGGCTCATTTGTGTTAAATTGTAAAATTTCACTTATTGGCCTAAGTAGTTCCGATGAAACTGCATTGGCAAGCCAAAGGAGGATTATCGACATCACTTATAACTTATAACGATATGGCAAAGTTTATCATATAGTATCGGGAGATTGGAAGTAATGAGAAAGTTTTATCTCGATACCCGATGACTAAAGAAAACCAAAGGCGAGCCCATCGAAAAAAAAAAACCATATCGGAGTAGTGCAAAAATAGCTAGACTGATCCCCGATGATATGGAGAATCAGAAGGTAGAGCTATCGGTATTACCTATACCGATAAAACAAACTTGGAAGCATAAAACAAAAAAGTGCACCGGGAACTCATCGGGACTTTGGGAGGAATAGAAAAAGGCTATTCTGATCCCCGATGAAGATAGAAGCACTTACGGAGGCATTGGCATGAGTTATACCGATAAAGAAAGCATCTAATGAGGATTCATTGGGACATCAAAAAAAGAACTTTTATGTTATGCTGAAACCCGATAGGACCGTTTAGGCAAATGGTAAGTGTGAGGAGTTCCTCGGGATAAGTTGTGCCGATAACGCAGTGGTTTTAGTCAGAATGCGGATTGGTATATTGAGATCATCGGGGCATCAGAGGGACATGAAATAAACTATGTTGACACCTGATGAGTTAAGTAAAAGGAAACCAAAGGCGAATGCATCGAGGAGAGTTATGCCGATGGAGCCTTAAAACAAAAGGCAAAGCCGAGACTAAAGTGATGCCCATCGGGATGAAATGAACCATCGGGATAAAGAAAAAATTGCCATCCTAAAACCCGATAAGTGGGTTGGGATAGTTTGTGCCGATCAAAAAGCAAAAAGCGATAAAGTCATAACAACCGACGCCAAACATTTGAATCATCGAGAGGAGTCTTGCCGATTAGCCGTTGGACGTCTTGATGAGAAGAACTGACAAAATGGTTTCCATTAAATGCATCAGTTGAGTAGATCCCTTACCACATGAAGCAAATCCATCAAGATTGCAATAATTAATTACAAGATTGGACTCCTTGGGACATATAGCTAGTATTGCAGAGCAACATTTCTCACAAAGTTATTGCAGAAAGATATCAAGTGCTTATTGAGAAAATTTCTGAGCATAGAGTGAAGGAATTTGTAGAGATGGAGGGGTCAAACTCAAGAGGGAAGTGAAAGGTTGTCGAAATATCCAGTACCATGGCAAAGAAATTAAAGGGTAAGGTCAGTGAGGTCCGAAGAAAGCTAAATCAGGACATGATAGACCAAATGGGATCTCTAGGAGCTAGGTCATGTAGAGCTAAGGTAAATTTGCCTATCCGTGACCAGTTGGAGGATATATACAGAGAGATTAGAGATGTATTCACCACAGTGTGAGGGCATGAGTTGTTCCTTTTCCATTACTTCCGTAGGGATGAGCCCATGCCAATTTCAAACCCATGGAAAACTGGTCTAGGTAAACTTGTAGTAACCAATGTGTTTGTGAATATTGATTTGTTGAAGCTTTTAGTAAGAAAATATGATGCAAATAAGTGATGCATTATGTTGCCTGATGGGACTGCTCTAGTCCACTTTGAAAAGGCTACAATTCAGGAAGTTTTTGCAATATATTTGGAGGCAGATGTGCCTTTATCTTTTGTAGATTTGGAAGAGGAGTACAGGAAGATGGACACTACATACCATGGTTGGAACCTCGCTGTCCACAAAGCAGAGAAGGGGAGGCTAACAAAGGAAGATGGTCCTCCTTATGACATGACTATTTTCAAGAAGTATCTACAATATACATATATGGCTTGTAGTCAAGTGGGAGGAGTTGAAGCTCCTGATGTGGCAAATATAGGACCGCTGGTTCTAGCAGTAGAAATTCAGAGGCATGAGCCTAGGGTTTTTGACTTCACTTCATTCTTGGTAGACAAATTGCATGAAGGTTTCTTGATCCTGAAGGATAATCCAGACAAATATTTCAAGCACTATTCACTATTAATGGAAATTATTTTATTTAATGGGAAACTTAGAGGGTTATGGCCAGAAGAATTGAATGTAAACATAGTTGGGAAGGATGGAAAGGAGCAACCAGTGCAATTATGGGTTTCCCTTTGGGATTATAGATTTGTGAATTCTCATTACCTCAAATTTCAGGAATTCTTTGTCAAACCAATTTTCTTGCTTTTTGGTGAGCCTCGACAAGGATCATTTTCTGAGGAGGTCAAGAATTTTCTTAGGCCTCACGAGCACCAAAATCCAAAGGTCAATCACAACTGGGGTGATTGGTACTTGTGCCAAACCTTCACTTTTGTTTGATGCTATGGATTTGAGGGTTATCCATATGTGCTACCGAAGCCTGTACCAGACAGGGTTGCCTTCTTGGAAATTGTAAGACTGTTAAGTGTGTCTAATGCCAAACATTTAGGAGGAGCATACAAGCAATCTTTCCTCCCTGGCACACTTCACTTTTAGGATTTTAAATTGTATCAACCAGGGCATATGAGGCCATTGACAGGAAGTTGGTGGATGAATACAACTTGTTTTAGCACACATCTAGAACACACTATGATCCTGAGGGTTACATCCATTCAAGCAAGAAAAGACAAGAGTTGGTAGATTACTTCCATCAGGAGGATGAATTTGAAGACATGCAAAAATAAGGAGGTGGAAGAGCTTGCAGAAGTTATGGGGACCCTGGAGAAGAAGCTAAAGGAAAGAAGGAAGAGACTAGAAAAAATGGAGGGAGAACCAGCCCAAAGTGATTCAGGGGAAAATGAAGTAGTCTCCAAGCTCCATGCACCTAAGAAGGAGAAGGACTCAGAAGTAGAGAATAGACTTATTATTGCTCTAAATGCAGAAAAAGATGAAAGAATGACAGAGCATGTTTCTTTTGTATCTGATGATCAATTCATTAAGTCTAAGGAATTCAAATCATTCCTATACCACTTCAAGGGTAAGAAATTAAGGGAAGAAGTGCTAAATGTTACCCCTGAGAATGAAGCATGAATGATCAAGAGGTTGAAGAAAGAAATTGACATAGAAGTTGAGACTATGACCCCGCAAAAGGGCAGACAATTTCTAGTAGAGACAGGAATAATTGTGTTTCTAGGATGGGACCTGAGTGCTTCATTTATTTTTTATTCTTTGTTACATTCAGATAATAAGGATATAAAATTGAACATCCAAGGAGTGCAAGATATTTTTATTGGATCAAGATATGATCCAAATGAGGAAGAAATGTTATTGTGGGCCTTCTATCCTCCTAATAAAAGGCCAAAAATCATTGATGTAGATAAAGATTTTGGTCACATGATGACCTTGAAGGTTGGAGAAGTATATCCTATGGTCATAGCTGACATGGGTATTAATATTTCAAAATTCAATAAAGCCCAAATGAAACATGAGATAGCAGAGAAGAATAAGTATAAGGCTTTATATGAAGAGACCCTAAAGAGGAGTGGGCACCCGGTTCCCCAAATTATATATTCAGGAGGCCAATGAAAGAAAAAATTTGAAAAGATATCTTATGAACACAATAAGTTGAAAAAAGAGATGAGAAGCATTCGGGCCGATACCGCTTGTGTGTTGCTAAGTAGGAGATATTACAATATGGAGAAAGCATTGAACGAATTTTGGGATGAATATCAGAGGAACATGGACAATATGGTTTCACACACCAGAATTTGAGATAGACTTGACATGTTATTACAGGATGCATCGACCATAGAGAAAATAAAGAAGAAGGTGCAGGGTCTGCTTGTTACACATGAGGAAATTACAAAGGAATTGAAGTCTGAATTTGATGAATGCCAACAGATTGTTCAACCTGGATTTCCCTATCTGGTAGATGATGCGGGTGTGATCAAAGACAAAACCGTATGGATCTCTGAGTGCAAGTCTATGCATGACTGATCAGTTGGAGAATTTTTATGTGATCGAGAATGCAGCCAAGGATAGAATCTTCAATGCTGCAACATACAAGGATCCGGGCTACTTGCGGCATATTAAAAAATGTAGATCGAAAGTCTTAGTGTTGTGTTTTAGTTTGTGTAATGTAATTGATATCTTAGTTAGGCTTTTTAATTATTGTTTAGTTAGTTGTTAAGATAATGAAAGGGTGTGTCCTTTCATTCATGTATTTCAACATATGTATTTGTATTGAGTTGTTTTGTATCAAATAAGGGTTAGATTTTTTTGGGGGGGACATCATACTGCTGTAGGGACTGAAAGTCATATGTATTAGGAAATTTTATAGGAAGAAGAAGAATCATTTTTGTGCAAGCAAATTGTAATGAAGTATCTCCAAGTGTATCTTTTCTATACTGTCATTTCTCAGAGATTAATATACAAGATTCGTTGTTTCTACTTCAAATGCATTGTCTACTTCTTGTGTTGATGAAACATTCTTTGTCCTCTTGATAAATTTGTTTAAGGATTTGTTGTAATGTGAGTCACATGTTGTCACATTAAATGTGAGACTGGGTTCTTATTGTTTATGTGACACATACTGAACCATTATAGTGATTATTAATATTGTCTCCTGAGTTGAAAGTTATTTGTCCACAAAGTATCATATATATTCTGAGATAGAGGCACTAGTCTGTTATTCATTCTCTAAGATTTTGATTTGATATGCATAAGGTCCTTGAGAGAAAAGAATTCTTTTGAAACCTTTTGAACTATTCTATTGCATATTTCTTGAATGTCCTGAAAGAATTTTATTTTCAAAATACAACAATCTTTATACACAATTATCTTTACATTCAGTTTTCAATTTCAAAAGCATTCAAATAAAAGCACTCAATAGTAGCAAGAAATTATTGCCATTATTGAAAAGAACTATCTTAGAAAAGTTTAAATCCACTATAAATAACCTCTTTTGTGCTTGAGAGGAAGAGGCACACCCACCTGGGTTTAGTGGAGCCTAAAGTGTAGAGGGATTTGGTCTTCAACCATCCCTGTTCGTTGGCCAAGATTGATTGGATTACTTGAGGATTTGGCAAAGTCTTTTTGGTTTTCCAATCTGTGGTTTTGGGAACCAACAGATTGGTGACTCTGCTGGGGAGTTGTAATAGGAAGTACTTAAAATTTTTGGTGGTTTCATTTCATACTCTGCTAGAGGAAAGAGCCCGGAAGATTATTAAAAGATATTATTCCTCTTAGGAGGTGGCGACTCTACATGTAATACATGAGTAATGATTGGTATGTTGAGAAAATGAGAGAAACTCCTAGAAATTTGTCGTTAAGATTTATGTAGGGGAGGAGATCTCTGCACAAAGGACAAGATGATCTTATTCAGTTGAGTCCCAAGAAAAAGAACAAAGGAAAAAAATCAAACATGGTATTTGAAGGATATAAGAGATATCCTAGTAGGGAGGAAGATTCTTCGTCTGCTGGCAAATCTGAGAATAGAGAAGAAAATCCTTTTCATAAAATAAGTTAAAAGGATAATAGACATAGCAATGATGAGATCATGAATGCTGATGAACAGGAAGAAAAACAGTGGGATGATCTTATTCTTAAAATGGTAGATATGAGTGTTGATGATGCCAAGATGGCGAGGGCACTTAAACAACAACCAGATTGGGTGTTACAAAAACTAGGAATGGAGAGAAATAATATTTCAAGCCCCAAAACAAACAAAGAAGGAGAAGAGAGAGGTGAAACAAGTAGACAAGTAGTTCCAAAATATAGTCCCCCTCATATGAGGAGAATGGACCATCCTTTTTGTAACCTATGACAACCCATTGGTGAATGAGAATAGAAGATGGAGGGACATGCAGAGGGATCAAAGTGAAGAGAGGTTGGAGGATGAAAGAATGAATGGAGATAGGGGAGATGATGGGACTTGGAATAACACAAGTAGGGGTAACCATGTAGGAAATAATGGGTTTGGCAGCGATCAAAATAATAGACATAATAGAGGCAACAATGAAAATTATGGAAATGGCAATGGTGGAAGTAGGAACAATAATAATGGCAATAATAATGGTGGCAGAAATAATGGCAACAATGGTAGATTCAATAGAGGAGTTATGAATAATCAAAACAACTATCATGTTGGCAAACAACCCTTAGTCATTGAAAGATATAAACAGTTGGATTTCACTGGCATTGTTGGTTATCTAAATCAAATCACAAATGATTTAAGGTTAGAAATTCCCAAGTTCTCAGGGAATGGAGTTGAAGCAACAGAACAACATGTGGTTAATGTAAAAAATATCATCGAAGAATTTGAAATTCCTCATGAAGATGTATTCATGAAACTGTTTGTCCAATCTCTGACTGAGGATGTAGGAGAATGATATAGAAGCCTTCTTGATAAATGTATTTGTAGATGGCAAGAATTTGTAACGCTATTCTTAGAGGAATTTGGAGACCACAACGATCCTTCATTTTCATCTCATGAATTAACAAGTATAAGAAAAAATCAAAATGAATTAGTTGCTGAATTTAATAAAAGATTTAATAAAGTATTAAATAGAATACCCAGAGATATTAGACCTGTTGATTCATTTTTTATTAACTTCTATTTGAGTTCCTTTGACAACAAAACTCATTATGAGATTTTGCCTCATAGTCCTGACACTTTACAGGAAGCGTTCAAAATAGCTACTACTAGTGAAAATAATAGGAAGGTTGCTAAAAGAGATGATCCAAAATTGTACAGCTCCAGGAATCCCAAGAAAGATGATCTTACTTAGATCATGGACATGCTTAAGGACCTGAAAGGTAAGAAAAATCCTAATGAAAGGCCATCATACAGGAACAATAAGCAAATGAATTACAATAGACCAAGATTGCATGACATCCCATACAATACAAATTGGAAAGATGGAAAACCAATAAAACCTAATACGAACAAAGAGATTCCTGATCCATTAAAGAAAGTCATGAATTTTATAGAAGAGTATCCATGGTGTGACGTATGTAATCTACCTCATGCTACAAAACAATGCATGATTGCCCAGGGTTTGATAGAAGAAGAGAATGCAAATGAGGATTATGAACCAACTGTGAATGCCCTATCATCTGAGTCATATTGAGGAAGAAATGATGACTTATCTGAAGAAGAAGAATATTCTAATGTGCATCGAAAAAGAGAGAATTTGCAATATAGCATACAACAGGTTTTTTTTGATGACGACGAAGATATCCCTACTTTGAGAAAATTGTTTCAAGAAGAAGCAATGCCTTCTTTGAGAAACCTGTCTGAAGAAGAAAAGAAAGCTTTCACTGTCGCAGTTGTAGAACAAGTGAAAAGCAATTATGAGTTGAGGAATAGGAATGTTAACAATGAGTAGGGAGGGCCATCCGGTATCTTTGCCAAAGTCACAAAATCTGATGGGACAAAAAATAACGTAGCCAAGGGTAAGGATGCTGGTGCCAAAAAAGGGACAGAGCCGGAAAAGAATAAGCCAATTGAAATGCCAAATCTTGTCAAGCCAGTGGAGAAAAAATAAATTAGTAAGCCTTCTTCAAACTGTGCAACTTTCATGTCTCAAGCATTGTCTCAGGTAAAAATTTCCATGCCCTTGCTTGAAGTAATGAAATTTCCAAAATATAAAGATGAGACCTTGAAGATTATATCAAACATTGGGGATCTAAATAAAAATGCTGCTAAGTTAAAAGAGGATCCTCCAGTAATTTATTTAGGCACATCTATCACGAAAAACCTCACACAAGTTGACCCATTCTATTTGACATTGTTAATTAACAATAAAATGGTTAAGAATTGTATGATAGATTCAGGGGCATCAGTTAACATCATGCCTGAAGATGTCATGGGAGAGCTGGGGATGCATGTTGACACACCTTATGGTAAGTTCTATGCCATGGACAATAGGTCTGTACTGGTGGTGGGTATTATGAAAGACATAGAGTTCAGGTTTCCAGCTTGCCCGGATACCACATATAAGATAGACATCACAGTGGTACAAGTTCCTGCAAACTACAAAATGTTGTTGTCCAGGCAATGGTCAAATCTGGTGGGTGGTCATGTTCAACTCGATCTATCCTATGCTACTATTCCAGTAGAAGGGACAACAGTTAGAATAAATAGAGAGTCAAGATCTCCCTATCTCATAGAAGAAGTTGATCCTGATGAAGCAACTCAATTTTGCCATTCTGATATGGACAACTTTTAGGTAAGTATTTCTAAACCTTTAGAGATCAATGAAGTTACACAAATAGTTAAACAAAATGAAAACTTAATTTGGAAATTATACTTTCATGGTGCTTGCAGTAAGGAAGGAAACGGAGCAGGAGTTGTACTTGTTTCACCTAATATTTGTTTTTTCAAATACTCTTTCTTGTTAACCTTTGAATGTACTAACAATGTTGCTAAATATGAGGCCCTTCTATTAGGACTTAAATTAGCAAGTAAACATGGCATTAAGTTACTAACAGTTTACGGTGATTTAGAATTAACCGTTTCACAGGTTAGAGGTAAATTTGCTGCAAAAAATGAAAAATTAAGAAATTACAGGAATGAAGTATGGGATTGCATTGAATTATTTGACGTTTTCTCTATCAATTGGACTGAAAGATCAAATAATATTGGGGCAGATTTCATGGCTAACTTGGCTATCAAGCATAATGGCATCCCTTTGGATGATATTACCCAAGTAGAAATCAAGACCAAACCGTCAGTGCCTGATAATGTGAAAAGTTGGCAAGTTTTTTATGATGACAGGGATCTGCTGAAATTCTTATTTTGTGAGGATAAATATGAGCACCAATGGATTGATTGAAATGGACTTGTGGAGGATAAGGATGACAAAGCAACTATACTTGGGCAAGAAGGATTGCAGCTGAAAACTAATAAAATCCCAAAAGGATTAATAGAGCTTGAAAGAATGTTTGACAATAAAGATGTAATGAATTTCAGGCCTAATTCAGGAGGATGTGAGGAGGTCAAAAAGATAAACTTGGGAAGTGAAAGCAACCCAAGAGGAGTATATCTTGGAAATAAGCTCACACCAAAATCAAAACTGAATTGATTAATCTTTTGAGGAAGTATAGGCATGTTTTTCTTGGTCATATGATGACCTTAAGGCGTATAGGGAAGATTTGTTCCAGCATGAGATACCTTTGAAGCCTAATGCAAAACCTTTTAGACAAAAGAAAAGAACTATAAATCCTACATTGGCTGCAAAGATGAAGGAGGAGTTAATGAAAATGAAAAATGCGGGGATTATTGAGCCTATAAGGCACTCAACATGGGTATCAAATTTAGCACCAGTAAGAAAGAAAAATGGTCATATTAGGTTATGTGTAGATTTTAGAAATCTAAATGTTTCATCTTTGAAAGATAATTATGCCTTTCTTTATATGGAAGCTTTGTTGTAGAAGGTCATAGGGAATGAGTTGTTATCTATGATGGATGGCTTCTCGGGTTATAATCAAGTCAAAGTTAGGGAAGCAGAGACATTCAAAACTGCTTTCACTACACCTTGGGGTACTTATGTTTATGCTAGGATGCCTTTTGGACTAACAGATGCAAGAGCTACATTCCAGAGAGCTATGGACGTGGCTTTTCAGGGCATGATTGATTGTATCTTGGTAGTGTATTAGGATAATATGACTGCTTATTCTAAAAAGGTAGAAAATCATTGTAATGATCTAGAATTTTTTTTATTAGAGCACTAGAATATGGCATATCTTTGAATCCTAAAAAATGTCACTTCGGGATTATTGAAGGAAAATTATTAGGTCATATTGTCTCAAAATATGGAGTTAGAATTGATCCAGAAAGGATTGCTGCTATTGCTGAAATAAAGTGGACTAATAAAGCTCTTGAATCTTTTGTAAATATCAGAAGAGCCATCAAGGAAGCCCCTGTTTTAAAATCACCTGATTTCTCTAAACCTTTTCAAGTATTTTCATTTTCCTCATTCCATACTATTGCTGTTGTCATGTTACAAAAGAATGATGAGGGTCATGAACAACCAGGGGCATTTTTTAGTAAAAAATTACAAGCATCAGAATTGAATTATGATTTGAATGAAAAACAGGCTTATTCTCTTGTGAAAGCTGTGAAATGCTTTAGACCTTACTTAGTTGGTGCCACTGTTATTGCCTATGTACCAAATGTTGTTGTTAAAAGACATTTTCAGACAAATAGAGACTATTGGGAGAAGATGCAGATGTATAAAATAGATCCAAGAGTTCAATATTGATTTACAAATAAAAAAATTGGTAAGAGGTCAAGGTTTAGCGAAGTTGATGGCAGAATCCAATCTTGAAGCAGCACAAGTAAACCAGGTAGAGCTGAAAGATGTACAAATTAGCATTGAAAGATGGCCTTGGTATACAAATATTGTTCACTTCTTGAAATACATGAAATGTATGGATAGTTTAAATGATAGTCAAAGAAGAACTTTAAAGCTTCAAACATCTAGGTATGTATTACTTAATGGGGACCTATATTGGAAAAATAGAGATGGTATTCTTCTATTGCACCTAGATGAGTGTCAAGCATCTTCTATTTTAAAAGATTTACATGAAGGTGTATGTGGAGGTCACTTAGCTAAAACCACTGCTCACAAAATTCTTAATGCTAGTTATTACTGGCCTCAAGTTTTCAAGGATTGTCATACTTATGTCAGAAAATGTGAGGCTTGTCAAATTTTTTTAGGGAAACTCAAATATAATGGAGCCATTCCCCTCAGGCCCATGTATAAAAAAGAACCATTCCAGATGTGGGGTATTGACTTCATATGAGAGATAGCAAACAAATCTAGTGGTGGGCATAAATGGATTTTTGTTGCTACTGACTATTTTACTAAATGGGTTGAGGCTATTCCTACAAGACATGCTACAAGCAAAGTGGTGACAAAGTTTCTCTTAGAAAATATTTTGACCAGATTCGGAGTACCTCAAAAGATTGTAGTAGACAATGGGATGTGTTTTAGATCCAAGGGGTTCTCTGATTTCTGTGAAAATTATGGTATCACTGTCTTACTCATCACCTTACCATCCCCAAGGAAATGGACAAGCAGAATCAAGCAACAAGAACTTGCTGAAGATTATCAGAAGGATGTTGGGTGATAATAAAAAGGCTTGGGACTCAAAATTGGTCTTAGCAGTATGGGCTGATAGAGTGACAATCAAGAAGTTCACATAATTTTCCCCATATGAGCTTGTATATGGCAAAGAAGAAATATTTCCCTTAAATAATTTGCTTCCAATTTATAAATTTGTTACAAAAGAATGTTTAGAAGTAGTAAACTTCATGGGGGACAAATTGATGGCTTTAGCTGAGCTGGATGAATGTAGAAGAGAAGCTTAGGAAAGAAACTTACAGAGACAACAAATGGTTAAAGCTTTACATGATAGAAAAGCACGTGACAGATCATTTAAAGATGGGGAATGGGTGTTAAAATGGAATGCCAAAGATTAGGATAAAGGGAAGCATGGCAAGTTCAATGCACTCTAGCTAGGACCTTTTATCATTTCAGAAAAAGGCGGAGAAAACTCTTATTACTTGCAGGATACTGATGGTCAAATGCAGGAGTTCCCGGTTCATGCTCAGTATCTTAAGCATTTTTTCTCTTGATGAGCAGGGAGTATTTTTGTATCATAATAGTTTAAATTTCCTTTTTCTATTTTCAATATTCATGTTGGTCTTCTTTCCAGAGATAACTAGGATCTTGCTATGTCCTTAAAGAGAACATACATCCCTAGAAAGAGCCACTATTAGCACATATTTTTACAAAATATTTTATGCTATATAGAGGCCTTTTTCTTTTATCATATGAGAATTTATTACTGGTTTGCATGTGTAGGAACCTTATTGGCACAAGTAAAGTTCTTTAAGGATCAACTATTTCAGGAATGCCAAGCTACCACTTGGGCACATTGAGGGCATGCACTAAGTATAGACTACACAAGGAATCCATTATGAAGCATTTGTCAATAGAGGAGTCATTATGGTGTGATCAAGGATTATCTTCTAGTATGTTTCAAACCCTGTGGGAAAAGTTGGGATCATCAATTTACAGGATGGATGGTTCATTTGTGCTAAATTGTAAAATTTCACTTATCGACATAAGTAGTTCCAATGAAACCGCATTGGAAAGCCAAAGGAGGATTATCAGCATCACTTTTACTGATGAAGAAGAGCGCAGACTCATTGGAGCGCTTAAAAAATACTTAACATGGTGCACACTCTTGGAAAGGTCATTCCATCAAGATAGCTTGTTCCAATGAGGTAGTAGGCAGTTTTTTTCTATTGGCTTGTATCAGCTTATCAACAAAGCGTAGAAATTGCTATACCAATAACCTATGAAACCATCGGTATAACTTATAACGATATGGCAAAGCTTATCATATAGTATCAGGAGTTCGGAAGTAATGAGAAAGTTTTATCCCGATACTCGATGACTAAAGGAAATTGAAGGCGATCCCATCAGAAAAAAGAAACATATCAGAGTAGTGCAAAAATAGCTAGACCAATCCTCGATGACATGGAGAATCGGAAGGCAGAGCTATTGGTATTACCTATACCGATAAAACAAACTCGGAAGCATAAAACAAAAAAGTGCATCAGGAACTCATCGGGACTTTGAGAGGAATAGAAAAAGGCTATTATGACACCCAGTGAAGATAGAAGCACTTGCGGGGGCATTGGTGTGAGTTATACCGATAAAGAAAGCATCTAATGAGGATTCATTAGGACATCAGAAGAAGAAATTTTAGGTTATGTCAAAACCCGATAGGACCATTTAGACAAATGGTAAGTGTGAGGAGTTCCTTGGGATAAGTCATGCCGATAACATGGTGGTCTTAGTCAGAATGCGGATTGGTATATTGAGATCATCGGGGCATCGGAGGGACATGAAATAAACTATGCCAACACCCGATGAGTTAAGTAAAAGGAAACCAAAGGCGAATGCATCAAGGAGAGTTATGCTGATGGAGCCTTAAAATAAAAGGCAAAGCCGAGACTAAAATGATGCCCATCGAGATGAAATGAACCATCGAGATAAAGAAAAAATTGCTATCCCAAGACCCGATAATTCGGTCAGGCTAGTTTGTGCTGATCAAAAAGCAAAAAAATGGTAAAGTCATAACAACCAATGCCAAACATTTGAATCATTGGGAGGAGTCTCACCAATTAGCCATTGGACATCTTGATGAGAAGAACTGACAAAATGGTTTCCATTAAATGCATCAATTGAGTAGGTCCATTTCTGTACGAAGCAAATCTATCAAGATTGCAATAATCAATTACAAGATTGGACTCCTTGGGACATATAGCCAATATTGCAGAGCAACATTTCTCATGAAGTTATTGCAGAAAGGTATCAAGTGCTTATTGAGAAAATTTTCGAGCATAGAGTGAAGGAATTTGCAGAGATGGAGGGATCAAGCTCAAGAGGGAAGCAAAAGGTTGCTGAAATATCTAGTACCAAGATGAAGAAATCAAAGGGTGAGGTCAGTGAGGTCCGAAGAAAGCGAAATCAGGACATGATAGACCAAATGGGATCTCAAGGAGCTAGGTCACACAAAGATAAGGTAAATTTTCCTATCTACGTCTAGTTGGAGGATAGATACCGAGAGATTGGAGATGTATTCACCATAGTGAGAGGGCATGAGTTGTTCCTTTTCCATTACTTCTGTAGGGATGAGCCCATGCCAATTTCAAACCTATAGAAAACTGGTCTAGGTAAACTTGTAGTACCCAATGTGTTTGTGAATATTGATTTGTTGAAGCTTTTAGTAAGACATTACGATGCAAACAAGGAATGCATTATGTTGCCTGATGGGACTGCTCTAGTACACTTTGCAAAGGCTACAATTCAGGAAGTTTTTGTAGTAGATTTGGAGGCAGATGTGCCTTTATCTTTTGTATATTTGGAAGAGGAGTACAGGAAGATGGACACTACATACCAGGGCTGGAACCTCACTGTCCACAAAGAAGAGAAGGGGAGGCTAACAGAGGAAGATGGTCCTCCTTATGACATGAATATTTTTAAGAAGTATCTGCAATATACATATATGGCTTGTGGTTAGGTGGGAGGACTTGGTTGCCTAGGGTTTGATAGAAGAAGAGAATTAAAATGAGGATTATGAACCAACTGTGAATGCCCTATCATCCGAGCCTTTTTGGGGAAGAAATGATGACTTATTTGAAGAAGAAGAATATTTTGATGTGCATCGAAAAAGAGAGAATTTGTAATATAGCATACAACAGGTTTTTTCCGATGACGACGAAGATATCCCTGCTTTGAGAAAAGTGTTTCAAGAAGAAGCAATGCCTTCTTTGAGAAACCTGATTGAAGAAGAAAAGAAAGCTTTCACTATCATAACTGTAGAGCAAGTGAAAAGAAATTATCAGCTGAGGAATATGAATGTTAACAATGAGAAGGGCGGGCCAACGAGTATCTTTGCCAAAGTCACAAAATATGATGGGACAAAAAATAACATAGCCAAGGGTAAGGATGCTGGTGCCAAAAAAGGGACAGAGTCAAAAAAGAATAAGCCAATTGAAATGCCAAAGCTTGTCAAGCCAGTGGAGAAAAAACAAATTAGTAAGCCTTCTTCAAACTGTGCAACTTTTATGTCTCAAGCGTTGTCTCAAGTAAACATTTCTATGCCCTTTCTTGAAGTAATGAAATTTCCAGAATATAAAGATGAGACCTTGAAGATTATATCAAACATTGGGGATCTAAATAAAAATGCCGCTAAGTTAAAAGAGGATCCTCCAGTAATTTACTTAGGCACATCTATCATGAAAAATCTCACACAAGTTGACCCATTCTATTTGACATTGTTAATTAACAATAAAATGGTCAAGAATTGTATGATAGATTCAGGGGCAGCGGTTAACATCATACCTAAAGATGTCATGAGAGAGCTGGGGATGCATGTTGACACACCTTATGGTAAGTGCTATGTCATGGATAATAGGTCTGTATCGGTGGTGGGTATTATGAAAGACGTAGAGTTTAGGTTTCCAGCTTGCCCAGATACCACATATAAGACAAACATTACAATGGTACAAGTTCCTACAAACTATAGAATATTGTTGTCCAGGCAATGGTCAAATCTGGTGGGTGGTCATGTTTAGCTTGATCTATCCTATGAAGGGACAACTATGAGAATAAATAGAGAGCCGAGATCTCTCTATCTCATAGAAGAAGTTGATCCTGATGAAGCAACTCATTTTTTCCATTCTGATATGGACAACTTTCAGGTAAGTATTTCTAAACCTGTAGAGATCAATTAAGTTACACAAACAGTTAAACAAAATGAAAACCTAATTTGGAAATTATACGTTGATGGTGCCTACAGTAAGGAAGGAAACAAAGCAGGAGTTGTACTTGTCTCACCTAATAATTATTTTTTTAAATACTCTTTCTTGTTAACCTTTGAATGTACTAACAATGTTGCTGAATATGAGGCCCTTCTACTAGGACTTAAATTAGCAAGTAAACATGGCATTCAGTTACTAACAGTTTATGGTGATTCAAAATTAGCCATTTCACAGGTTAGAGGTAAATTAGCTGCAAAAAATGAAAAATTAATAAATTACAGGAACAAAGTATGGGATTGCATTTAATTATTTGACGCTTTCTCTATCAATTGGACTGAAAGATCAAATAATATTTGGGCAGATTTTATGGCTAACTTGGCTATCAAGCATTTTTTCTTATCTTGCACATGAACTAGTAATCCTAATTTTTATTTTTTCTTAGCTTGCACATGAACAAATACATAAATGACACAATAGGCTTGGACACATGAGGGAGAAGGGGATGAAGATTCTCCATTCAATAAATTTATTACTAGGTTTGAAACAAGTTGATTTGGATTTTTGCAAATAATATATTTATGGAAAATAGAAGAGACTTTGATTTCTCAAAATTGGGAAGGAAAATAAGAGAGAAAATTTAGAGATTGTTCTCTTAGATTCATGGGGACTAGCTCAAGTATCATCTCTTGATGGCTCGTACTATTATGTTACTTTTATTGATGATGCAACTAGAAAAGCTTGTGTTTATTTCATTTCTAGAAAATATGATGTACTTGATATCATTAAGAAATGAAGAAATTTGGTTGAGAATGACACAAGAAATAAGTTGAAATTTCTCATATCAAATAATGGAGGTGAATATAGCAATAAAGAATTTGATAGTTACTGTTCATACCATGGGATTCATAGATAGAAGAGGGTTCCAAGAATACCACAAGAAAATGGTGTTTGAAAGGATGAATGGAACAACCATCCAGATCCTACAAGGAGTATGAGATTTCATGTAGGATTGCCATTACAATTTTAGGAAGATGTTGAATGGATATTGATATTTAATTAATTAAAAAAGTGCCTTCAAGTTCCTTGGATTGTGGTCCCAGAGGAAGAATGAACGAGTAAAAAGATAAATTACTCATTTTTAAAAAAAAATTGTTTGTGAAGGATTTGTCCATTTTGGCATAAAAAATAGAAAAAAGATTTAGGTAAAATCCAAGAAGTGTACTTTCATTAGATATGGAGCTAATGATTTAGGTTATCGTTTATGGGATTATGTAAATCACAAAATCATTAGGAACATAGATGTCATGTTTGATGAGAAGGTCATCTACACATATCAGTTACAAGGAAAGAAAAAAGAAAAGGAAGACACAAAATATATTGTGCTCGATGAAATCCTAGAAAATATAGTTTTGATGGTGCTAGATTATTAAAATATTCAAAAACTAGAACAATAACATGTACCTCAAACTCATGCAAGAAGATCTACTAGGATAAGTAGACCCTCTAAATGATAATCTTCTTCATTATATTATGTATTATTTAATTATTCAAGTTAATTAGAAAGTTATGTAGAAGCAATGTAGGTAGAAACCAGAAAGAAGTGGGGACAAGGAATGGAAGAGGAAATAGAATCTTTGATAAAAAACCAAACTTGGGACTTAGTTCAATTATGTGAAGATAAAAGAGCATTTTCAAACAAATGGGTTTATAGGCTTAAATAAGAACATGGAGGAAAGAAAAGATATAACGAAAGACTTGTGGTAAAAGGTTTTCCACAAAAAAAAAAGGTAAGAACTTAATGTGCAGGTCAAAAAGTGCTTGTATAGGCTGAAGAAAGCACCACAAAAATGGTGTTTGAAATTTGATAGTTTTGTGGATGAACACGGTTACACTAGATGTTATTTAGATCTAATATACAACATATTAATGAGCTTAAGAAGGATTTAGGAAAGTCATTTTCTATGAAGGATTTGGGTGCAACAAAACAAATCCTTAGAATGAGAATAAAAAGAGATAGGAAAAATCACACATTAACATTGTCTCAAAATGATTATATAGAAAATTTGTTAAAAACTTCCAAATGTAGGATGCAAAACCAGTTAGTACACTTTTGCCTAGTAATTTTAAATTGACCAAGGAGATGTGTCCCAAGATGTGAGAGGAGATGGACTGCTTGTCCAAGATTCTATACTCTTCAATAGTTGACAACTTGATGTATGCTATGGTGTGTACAAGACCATATATTGAACATGTAGTGGGAGTTGTGAGTAGGTATATGAATAATCTTGTAAAAGAGCATTGGAATGCAGTAAAGTGGATTACCATGTATTTGAGAGGTACAACTACTTATCTTATATTTTGGAAGTTCCAACTATACTCTACATGGATATGTTGATTTAAATCTAGTAGGAGATATTGATAGTAGGAGGAGCACCACAAGGTATGTCTTTAGTGTAGGTAGGAAAGCAATTAGTTGAATTTGATGATTGAAAAAGGTTGTTACACTTTCAACAACAAAACTTTAGAGGTTATTAAAGAGATGATTTGGTTACAAACATTTTGAGAGAGTGGACTACATAAGATGTGACATATAAAATGATGAAGGAAATGATCATATTTATAGTCTTATAAGTGAGAAGATGAGGATAATAATGACAATTTAGTTAACTAAACTAATTGCACGGAGTTAGCTCAACTAAGAAACAATTTTTATTTATTTTTGAGCCATGAAAGGGATAATATTGAATTATTTAATTTATTGATGGATAAATGTGCATATAAAATTTTCTAAGCTAGGTTGACTAAGAGAAGAGGAAGAAGATTTAAAATAAAGAAGAGATAACTTTTGGGAGAAGATTGAGTTTTTAAAAGTGCGAAGAGTTAACATGTGAGAGATGATTATGTTTCTAAAATAAGGACTTCGATTTTTTTCTAAATGAGAATTAGTTTAATTTAAATAAATAATAAAGTATTTTTTAAAATGGATAAATAAGAATTATTAAATGGTTATTAATAATGACACAATTATTGATTAATGGTATTTAATGAATAGTTATTAATGTAATAAATATTTGATTAATGATAGTAAATTAATGTTGATGACAAGAGGAATATGGGTGTGTGCACTAGTAAGATGGTGTGCAAAAAAGTGGACACCCCCCCCAAAAAAAAACTTAGAAAAAACACAAAACACGCAAGGGTTATTTGAAATTTTAAAAACCCCGTACGCATTTTGGCTCGTTTTGTTGAGCCTAACTGAAGAAAAACTACGTACAAGTTTTTTCTTATACTAAACATGTACATGGTTTAGTTTTCAAAACCTCGTACGCATTTTTCTGTCAATAAATTTTTTTTGACTGCGGTTGTTGGGTCATTTTGACTTGTGACCGCAAGAAAAAATACTTTAAGGGTTTCAAGCTAAACGATATGTAAACGGGGTTTTTAAAAATCAAACACACACATAATGGAAAGAGGTATGAATTCTAATTTTTTCTTCTATTCTATGCATTTGATAAATTATATTTGCAATTAGAATGTAAATTCATCATTTTTATTATTTTTTAAAATTTTTTGTTATGAATGCATATCAGATTCGGAAAATAATGCCCCCAACAAGACACACCTCTTGAAAACTTAGGTAAAAATCCACAAGAGAACTCACAACCAAATCCTAAAGATACAACCCCCCCAGCTCCTCCAGTAGACCATTCATAAGCTACACAAGAGGATTTAATAAGCCAGTTAACACAAAACACTGCCAAAATAACTAGATTGGTGAATAGACTGAAGGCATCCGAGCATGAACATCATACATCACTTGCCACAACCCTATAATCATTGGCTAGTAGTGCCAATGAAGTTTCCAATCAAATTACAAAATGGGGAAGCTATAAGGATCGATGCCATGCTTTTTATGCTAGTGGCTTGTCATATGATGAAGTGAAAAAAAAACATAAGTAAAGCACAAATATGTGCTCTTTTTGTTGATTCCAAAATGGGTGAGACCTTACCTTTTAATTCAAAGAGGTTTCTTATACACTGGTGTAGCCATTTGCAGATGAAAAATTCTTTTTGGGATAGGTGGTGGATGGTCTTTGACCAACCTCCTTGTAATAATTTTGAGTGTCCATTATCTTTTTTGAGGAAACAATATTTTGAGTTTATCCTCACTAATTAGCCAAACTATTTTGATATGAGAGAGTTCTAGGGTAGAGGTGGAGGCTCTGCCCAAGATGGACCTGGAGCTCGGAGGGTACTAAAGCCCCCAAAGTCGCATCCCCCTAGCACCAAAACTTGTGGTCCATGTCACGAATCATGATCCTAGTAACCCTGAAAGAGTCGATGGAGCTATAGACTCTTTAGGCCGCCACTGCATTGAATGATATCATCATTCAACATGGCACACAATTATCACACCCTCTTGTCCTGGATGATGATCTAGTAGTTGAGCCATCTAGCCTTAGTGAGCCCATTCAGCATGTGTGTCCTAGTTGTTTAGGTATATGGTCTAGGATGGATGTCGAGGCCAGTGCAGATGGTTCCATGCCCCATCTGTGTACATTTTGCAGGAGTAGATGTCAAACTACCACTATAGAGGATGTGGCGTTGACTGATGATTTGATGAATATGGTATTTGGTGGTCACACGCAGACACAATTGTGCTGGTTTGAATTGATAAAATTTTATTTATCAATCACTTAAAACTTGTAAATATAAATTAATATTTATTTATATATTGATGTAAATTGATACAAACAATATGCATTTTAGGATGCAACAACAAGTGTTAATACATCATTTGATATTCCTCCCATAGTTGTTGAAGTTGCAGCTTTGATGCCTAAGGTATACATTTTATAACATGTTAAAATAGAATAGTACCTTGAATTCAAAAAAAAAATTATAAGATATAATAACTCTCTTTAATGTATATTTATTTTACATTTTATAGGTGTTGTTAGGGGATCAAATGTCCTAGATTGATAATGTCACGCTCTTGACCATCAATTTTGGCCTAGAGAGCTATGCGGTATCATCTTTTGCACACCTCTTTTTATGTATTCTTTTGATTGAATATGCAAATCATTTAAATTTAGATTTGTTAAATTATATTTAATATTATCTACTAATATCTCTTGTGTTAATTTTGTTTCTGTTAGGGTACCCCAAACGTGTCTAGGACACATCCTCGGTGAAAGAAATCCTTAAGGATGCCTAAACGTCAAAAGGTAATTGAACATATTTTTAATTGACACAATTATTTGAAAAGGTTGAAATTGTCTTAATTGGATCTTGTAGATTGGTTAGACTTTTTTGTCTCTTTTATATACAATGACAATTAGGATTTGTAGAACCAATGAATGCATCTGATATGCTAGAGGATCAAGAGAGGGAAGAGGTATGTATCTCTACTTTATTTTTTTGATTTGATGATTATATGCACATGTACATGTGAAATTTAGATAAATTCTAATTTTATAATTTTTCATACAGGAAATAGCCATAGCTGCTTCATCAATGGTGAGCCCTCCTAAGTCTACTAGAGAAGCATCCCAGACTCTGGTACACTTTTATTCTATTTATTGTAGATTTTTAGTGTTTTTGGTCTATATATGTTATTACCTTGTATTAATTGTATTTAACCTAAAATAATTATCATTGTATTAATTATATTTAATCTTATCATTTTTCATACACAAAATAGCCATAGTTGCTTCATCAATGGTGATCACTCCTAAGTCTACTGGAGAAGCATCTTAGGCTCCGGTACACTTTTGTTCTATATATTGTAGATTTTTAGTGTTGTTGATCTATATATGTTATTACCTTGTATTAATTGTATTTAACCTACAATAGGCCCCTTCTTGGTTTGGGCATAACATGGATCCTCTCAAGTTCAATTTTAAGAAGATTCCTAAGTCTGACAAGGCAAGAAAAGAAAAGACGGTAGATCCCAGATTAGCAGATGAGATACAATCTACAAATCAATTGCAAAGAAATTATAGTTGAATCTCTAGTTATGTTGATAAGTGTGAACTATTTTGTACAAAAGGATTCTAACTTGGCTTTTGAATTGTGGTTGTGCAACCATCTACAGAGTCGCATACTGCATCAAAGAGGATCCATTTGATGATCCATCACAACTATAGGATCACATAGTGTTAGCTGTGGTCATCGAAGGACCAATACATCTAGATATATTCTAAATTTTTATTGTATATTGATCTAGACATGGCATATGCCATATTTTTGTAAAACTTTTATTGACTTGGCATATATGCCATTTTTTGTATACATTCACAATTATTGTGCATTTTGATATATATAAATTTTGATAGTTTATCCAATAAAATTTGAATTGTGTTCATTATTGTGTCTTTTGATATACATAAATATTTTTTATAATTGATATAGTTAAATTTTAGACAAAAAAAGACATACAATTCATTATGTGAGAAATATATCCAAAGAGCTCAACGAAATACGTTTGAACGACAACAAACAAGATTATAAAATTGTAATAAAAGAGATTCCAACACACAATCATTAAAATTTGTCTCTACCTAACATAGTAGTTGCAAGCTAAATATTTTCAAAACTAGTGGCTTGCTAATCAATTCCTTTAGCTAAACAAATGCCTTTTGTTGAATTATACCCCATATAAAAGACTTAACAATTGCCATCATGAAATATGAAGCATTGCAATTGTAGAATATGATTTGATAAGCTTTTTCAGATATTGAACTACCCCTAGAAAACTCCATGTCTCAATCACAATGAAAGTCTTTGATCACTTCAAAATAGCTTCCACTTTTACTAAATTCCTAACAATGGTTGGATCCTTGTCTGACAAATTTTGATCTCAGCTACTCCATAGATTTGGCTAATCTTTGATATCAGACTTAGACAACTATTCAGTGTATTTGGTGACTACCCTTTTATAAAGTTAAATGAATATTTGCCTATGTAATCAGAAATATGATTGTAAACAACAAAAATCTATTTTCTACAATCATGGGTTACAATGAAATAAGGTGATTTGATAATATTTCTGATGCAGAGGCTAACGGTTCACACCAAAACTCACTTTGGATATATTTCACAATAATGGGCTCATCTCATCCTATCACTCTTATCAACCTTCAAAATACCCTCAAAAGGTGCCATGCTTCAATAGATCATAAGCATCACTTTGGTCTTCACAAGAATTGAGCCCATACACATGGGTTTTCACTTACATAGAGGCATCAGACAAAAGAAATAAACACAAGGAATGAACACAGTTTAGGACTTGGATCATCACAACACTTTCAACTCAAGGTTTGCAACACATCCCACTCACACAAACTCAACTCCAATTAGGACTGCAAATTGTCCTTGGGCACAACTCACTTTGACAAGTAGATACTGATCAACCCAAGGGATTTAATGAAACCCTTGAAGAGAATCCTTAACATAGACAAAGAACCATTATTCACCCTCCCATCCACCCTAAAGACCAAAAAGAGAACTTGTTGCTATATCACTGGTTCACTGTGGCAGCCACAACTTTGTTTAGGACAGTCATAATAACCTGAGCCAAAACCTCTCTCTACAGATTCCTAACACTTCCAAGGGTTACTAAGGAATCCCACAAACCTTACCCAATTTTTCTCCACTCATCAAAATAGCTCAATACATCATAATCTCAAAATCTCAGTCCACTAGTTCCTTAGGACAACAACATACCCATTTTTGGGACAGTCATTAAAATGGTGAGTATTTTGACCAATAAAAGGCCAAAAATACTTTATTAGGGTCTTCAATAACACATAACACCTCTCCAAGAATTCAAACAACCTTTTGGAGCCCAATATTGCACTTATATCAACCCACACATCACCAACTTGCTGTCATTTTCAGTCTGAGACACAAAAAATCAAATTTTTGTGTCACTCTTAGCACTTGCCATTCTCACCATGGAACCCTACATAAAAAATAAAACATAAATATACCTTTAAAATTTTCATCCCATTCACTTGCATGGGTTTTTAATGATGGGATGACCAAAAATTACATTATTTCAAGTCACTAAATACCCTAGCAAGGGTTTGTGACTGTTTTTACCAAATTTGATATCACTTCTTCAAAAAAAAATGAAATCAAATGAAATAAAATCCAAATTTTAGGGGATTAAATCCTCTTTCATTATAAAAATGATTCAAATTACAAGAGACATGTTTTCATAGAGAAATTTGTAGTAGATCAGATTGTTACGCCTGAGAAACAAGGAATATGCAAGGTAAAACTTCACTTTTCATTAGTTGTGCACTCTTACATCACAAAACCAACATCCATTTGACCTAACCTACACATATATATGATAAATACATCAAAAAAAACCTTCAAGCTGACTCCAACCAAATTTAAACTGATTTGCCCATTGGTTACATCTTTTTTTGCAAATTTTGCAATTTTGCATTGTGACAACTTTGCAACTTTTTGCCAAACTTGACAACATGAATCCAAAACTTTTCCTATTGACTCCAAATCATCTAATTACCCTCTATACATTATTAAATGATCTTATTACTTCATATCAATCCATATTGGGCACTTTTACATGCTTTGACCAACTTTGACCTTATCAGGACCTTATAGGTTAGCAAGAGCATAATGGCTTTAATAGCCTTACAAAATGATTTGAATTGACTCTAAATGGTCCTTAGGACCTTACATAACGTAGGAAAAACATTATAAAGCCCCAAAAAATGTAAAAATCCTAATGAGGCATCTAGGTGAGTAGGTTCTCTTGCACCACTTTCTAAAATATTGAATTAACCCTACAAAACTCCTTACCTCAATCACAATGAAATTCAATGGTAATGATCACTGAATGTTTTTTATTCCTTTCCTTTATATTTGTCAATGTGAGTGGTGCGGGAGCACCCTCATGCTTGCAATGGTCAAATTTGGGTTTTTGTCTTCTTTTGTGTTGTTTCATCTAAATAAGGTCATTTGGGACCATTAATGATCATTTGGAGTCAATTTTGAAAGTTTGGGGTCATTTGAATAAAATATGTAAAAGTTGCTCAGTTGTTGTCAAGGTTGCAAGATAGGATAAATTTATTTTCATTAATTATGGATATGAACCAACAAAATGAGTGTGTCTAGGTGTGAAGGTTTATGGTAGGCATGCTCATGTTGTGCCTCCCAGCTCGCTAGAAAATTCAGAGCCATACCCTACTGACACGATCTCTCTGTTACTACTTATCAAGTTGCCATTAGTTTTATGTTCAAAGTTATTCTATATACTCTAGTCAGTTACTACTACCGAGATATTTAGTCGGTATGCACAGTCTAAGTCGGTTAGAGAATAAAATAGTCTCAGAGAGTAGTTTACACCGAGTTGTCTACCGAGCAGCAAAGATGACACACTGAGTGAAACATGTTACCAGATTCATTGATCCTAGACATACATATGAAAACATGTTACAAGATCGAGGCACATAGAACCGTTATCACATTGGAAATTGCACTTAAAGATTGTGTATGATTTTGAGGTCATCTAACCAATGAAATATCTTGCATGGTTATTCATTCGATAAAACATATTTGTAAGATCGAAGAAATGAATGGATCACTAACATAAGAGATCTATTTATACAGCATGAGTTAAGAATTAAAAAAGTGTGTGCATGAGTGTAAGAAGACTATTACAGAGACACAAAGGTCACCGAGAAGGTTTTCAGAGAACAGTCAAAGAACAGAGTAAATAGAAGGGTTTACCGAGTTACTATATGGGTTACCGAGGTATGCTATAAGTAAGGAAATCTATTCCGAGCACATAGAATCTACTATAACATTCCAGATGTAAAGTTGCAGATATTTGTAATGATTTATTGTAATATTTTGAAGTTGTAAGAGAAACCTTTAACAGGGTAAAAGACTCTAATCAAGTCTATACATTGTAAAGCCTCTAACTAGGTGCATCATTTAGATTAAGTGTTGTAAAATCCTTTAGCAAGGTAGATCTAATAGATCTTGTTACTCCTAATAGGGTAAGCTATCAGAAATAGCTAAACATGTAGCTCTAACCGAACACTCTTTATTATTGCAGTAGTGAAGTTGTGGGTGCCATCCCCACCGCAGTTTTTCTCTCTAACCAAGAGTTTCTGCATAACCAAAATATGTGTTATGGAGTGAATCATGGATGATTGTTATCTATTTATTTTAGCTTTATATTATGTTACTGCACTATTTGGTTTATGCATAACAGTAAATTTATTATTGAAGAAAAGTTTTAAAGTACTGATTCACCCCTCCCCTCTCATTACATTAGCTTTCCATATTGGGCCTAACAATTGGTATCAGAGCTTGAATCTTGGAAAAAGGTTTAACTACCTAAAGAGAAAGATCTTATCAATGGAAGGCTATAAACAATCTCAGAGGATTGTATATCTGCAAGAAGAACTAGATCATGCTAATCAAGTGATTGCAGACATGCAAAGGCAAATACAAAAATCTCTAAAAGTTAGAAGAAGATTATCTGATGATTTGCAGGAATCTCAAGAGTTAGTGGAACAAATTGAGACATCATCTGAGAATAGTATATCTAAAGAAACTGAAGAAATGATTGGAGTATTGAGAGAAAAGAACAAAGCACTGGCTGATCAACTAAAAGTAATGAAAAGAGAACATGAACATTTCAGTACACAGATGACTGAAAATATTGATGCACTGAGGACAACCGAGGATAAAGTAATAAATCTAGAAAGAGAGAAACAACAACTTGAAGCCTTAGTATCTGATAAGAATGATGAAATCATAAGGATGACTGGAATTCAACAAAATCTATCAGATCAACTAGGTTATGCACATCATGAAGTAATTCTGAAGGATGATGAGAATCAAGCATTGAAACTTGAAATGTCAAGGTTGACAGATGAACTTAAAATAGAGAAGAAATCCAAAGAAACACCGAAGAAGAGTTATGAAACATCAAAGATGTTGGATGAGCAACTGAATACAAGAAGACCCAACAAGGATGCAGGACTCGGTTACAAAGGAAAAGACTCTACTGAAAAGGGAATTCATACTACTGAGAGAGGAGAATCATCAAAGCAAGCTGGAAACAAGAACAACATCAAAAGAAAGAAGCCTATTTGCAACTACTGTGGAAATCAAGGTCACACTACTAACATGTGCCAAATCAGAAAAGGTAAGCAACCGAATGTCACTAAGTCCAATGGTTATTGTTACAATTGCAATAAATATGGTCACACATCTAATCAATGTAGGACAAAGTCTGTAAACAATTATCAAAAGGCAAAATTCAAAGGGTTTTGTAAAAACTGCAATGGATATGGACATAGTATCGAGAAGTGTTGGTTTAAGCAAAAGAACTATATGTGGTATGCACACTGAGCAAATGCTAGAGGTTACCGAACTCACACAGATCCTTACCGATAGCATTCTGCAGTACCATGGGATTACAATACAAGGATATTGTGTGAATGTTGTGGAAGATATGGACATATAAGTGCCAACTATTTTATAAGGTTTGGAATGAACAACCAAAGATCATGGAGAAATCCTGGTATGACATGTTTTCATTGTCACAAAATTGGACACTTGGCAAGAGATTGCAGAGATCAACCTAGAAAAGACACTAAGGAAATAAAAGAAAAATTAAAGATGATTTGGAAAAAGAAGGAAATTGTGTCAAATGAAGAAAGAACCTTACCTACCGAGTTAGGTGCTCCTATTCCAAATTAATTAGTAAAGGTATGAATGGACTGCATTCTCTCAAGGCTAAATCTTAACAGTTCCTATTTTTTTATGTACTTAATTCAAAATCTGCATAATTAAGATGTAATAGTAAAGTTTGAAACTCTATCAAAGTCTTTTAAAGCACTATACAGGAAAACTGTCAAGTCAGTGAATACAAGAAACCTATCTAGTCGGTGAATGAAGGAAGTTTGGTTACTCGGTTAAAGCAGAAAAAGGAAAGAAAGTTAAAGTTAAACTAAGAGCATTTAATGTTTTTGACCTAACCTGCACGGAGCCCAAGAAGGTATAATGTGTACTTAAAAGCATTTTCGCAGTCATTTTCAATTACCAAGTTTTTGAGAGAGCATAGCAAAGCGAATCTAAGGCGATCAAAACCTCCTACAAAGCAAATTCAAGGTATTTACATCAAACTCAACACATTGTTAAGCTGATTTACTGATCGTATCTAGTTGCCATTATCTACTAAGTATAAAGCGTCAGTTGTTTGAAATCTTGAAACCCTAAGGATCCTTTGTTAGCTTTTATCTGAAATCTAAAATGGCACCTAAGATCCAAGATCCCATTGTTGTCAAGAATGTAGAGAAGCCCTCACTAAAATACTCTCTGACTCCCAAAGTTGCATCTGAACCGGATGACAAAATCACTTTTTCACTCATCCTGGATAGAGTGTTGTTAGTCAAGGATGTGAGATTCTTTACCAAATGTCATGTTGAAGAACTTGGTCATGTTGAAATCAAAGACACCTATGATGAGTTGTGTACCGATGGTAAATTGAACAACAAGTATGAGCACATCAAGATCAAGGGATTGACTGAAGCCCTAACCTATCCCCGTGTGTTCAAACCCCAGTGGGTCAAGTTTCTTCAAGCAAAGATCACGATGATTTCATGTGGCTAGAAGAGCAACCATTTAAGATTACCAAGGAAATCATTCATCTGATCAATGGTTACCCCATTTATGATCATACCTGAGCCCAAAAGATGATATCACAGAAGGAATTGATCAGTTTAACTGAAGTGGAATCAGATTGCAGAGGATTGAAACTGAATAATGTCACAGATGAAGAACTAAAATTTGCCATTAGAGTTATAGGTTACTGTTTCTTCCAATCAGCAAGGGAAAACAGTGTACCCTGTGCAGCAGTAGACTTGGCATACAAAATTGTGAAAAAGGGAATGAAAATTGATCTATGTGAGGTGTTGCTAAAAAACCTGTTTGAGAATCTGAACACCATCAGAAAGCCGAAGAAGAACAACTCAGCTAATACACTAAAGTTTGGATCATTACTTGTATGCATTTTTTTCTATTTTAAAAAATTCTTTCCATCAGTCGATAAAGTTGTTTGGGAACTACACCGACCAATCACCCATTAGATTAATGACTTCATCAAAAAGTTAGGTGATAATTTTAATGATATTATGGATGACTACTTCAGTAAATTTCAAGAGAAAATGCATAACAGGTACTGGATTCCACCCTAGCTAGTGGAGAAATACAAAAATGACATATGTTTTGAAGTTGACACTGATTACTGTTATGTGAATGCTGTGGAACCGAGAACTCAATCCTTGTCACCTATGGGTTACGAGATTGATCTTGACATCACACAACAACAAATTGATGCATTTCTTACATTACCAAGGTATGCTACTGAGCTAAGGTATGGAACCTATGAGGAAGTGAAGGAAAAGGTAAAAATGAGCATTGTAGTACCCAAAGCTACAAGAAAGGCAACAAAGATGATAAAGGCATTATCAGAGAAATTCGGAGAAGACTCTTCCTCTACACCTGTCAAAGGCACCATTGCCATTACCGAAGAGGAATTTGAAGCCCAAGACGCAACAATAACACTAAGCACTGAATTGCCTAAGGGAAAAGTGTTGAAGAGAAAGAAACGGGACACATCAAAGGCCTCACCAACTCCACCTCCAAAGTGACCTAACACTAGAGCATTTGCAGCTTCACTGAGTAAGAAAACAAAGAGTGCTACTATTCCCAAGGTAACAAAGACCTACAAGAAATCTACTCGGAGACTCATTTTGGCAAAAGAGTCTAGTGATACTGAATCAGAGGATGAAAGCAAATTTCAGATTGTCAAAAGCAAGAAGGTAAATGTACATAGTGTTGAAAACTTATGTGCTAATCTAAAAGAATATGGAGGATTTGGATCATTCAGATATGTAAAGTATGAAACCAGAAATAAGGATGAGAAGAGACGAATTGAAGAAGTTGTCATCTACACACTTCTAAAATTCTGGTTAGCTCCATTGGAACTAGCTAAGTCACTTCCGAATGAACTTTACTTGCATATTGATAATAGGTGGAAGTATGCAATGGACTCGGAGAAACAGATCAGAGAAAGAAGTCTAGTTCATCTATTTCCTGACATGTTAATAGCTGAAATAAAAGAACATCTGACAAACTACAACTCAAAGTTTCTTGTCAAATAGAGAGCCTTAAAACTGATGAATGGGCTATATATTGAAGTTGAAAATGAGACAAAAGCAAAGTGGCAGGAAATATTTAAAATCAAGGATGCTGGTGAGCAAGCTGAAATTGAAATTGTTGATGTCACCGAGCAAGATCCTAATGTTACCGAGCAAGACCCTGTTAACACCATTCAAATAGATGAAGATGTCATGGATACAAAGGCACCAGAACAGGAAATGATAGAAGGCAATGCATATACAAAACTTGTATCTAATGAATCAGTCTTGAAACAAGTTTAGCCTTATCCACCGGTCAAGCAACCTGTCTCAACCGAAACCCCTCATGACATGGAGCAAGGCACCGAAGGTCACAAGTCTACAATAGGAGAAGGTACTACTCAAGAACAGACATCTCAAGCACCTTCTACACTGAGAATGTTGCAATTGAGACACTAAGTACCGAGACACCAAAGGACTCTATAGAGGCTAGAGAAACCGATCAAAGTGTTGCCTCTATCGAGCAACCTACCGAGGGTCATCAAGCCTCACAAGCCATTGTCTTACTTCCATCGGTGAAAGGTAAAGAAAAGAAGATGAAAAAGCATAGTTTTAAAGTTGATTTGTCAAAACCAATAGTGTTTCCCAATGTAGACATATCAAAATTAAAGGGGCAAGCACTCATTGATTTCGGTGAACTATGCAAAGCAAAGGCCGAACAAGAGAAGCAATTGGCCATTCAAAAGAAAAATAAGTTACTTCAAAACGTGAAAGCACTCTTAATAGATATGCTACCTGAAGCTACAGTCTCAATTGATGCAGCCATCCACACTCAACTGGATGAACTCCTAACAAAGATAGAGACATCTGGAGTTGATGCATCAGAGTATTTGAGCAAGCTAAAAGACAAAGAGCTCACTGCAAAAATTATAGAAGAGGTATAGAAAGCTATAGCTATTGGCAAAGTTAAACTTGTCAAATTTATTGCTGAGTTGACTCCTCAACTCAAGCACATTCTTTATTTATTTCAGAAACTCTGCACATTTTCTTTATTCATTAAAGACATTAAAAATAAAACAGATGCAATTGAGAAAGAGATCACCGATCTCTCAAATAAGTTGACCACAGAGCCAAATTCAATTCAGAATTTTTATACAAAGCTACAATAGCTCATGGCTCAACAATTGGACCTAAGAAATGAAGAGCACAAGATCAGGATGGACATAATGACACTTCAGACATTATTCCTTCCTCATCTTTCATTCGTCCAAGAACAGATCAATCGAGCCACCTCCCTATCTACTACACAAGAGGGAAGCACTCTAGATTGCTTAATATCATTATTAGCTGATACTCAAGCACAAAATTCTTTAATGGACAGTGTAAAGAATGCACTCTTTGTCACTCTCATCGAAGCACAGACCAAGTACAAATCCATTTTTGATCAATTACCACCCCCAAATGGTAATTAAGTTTTGATGTTTGTCAAAAAGGGGGAGTAATACAGTATTGGGGGAGTGATATAGTATTCTAAGTATCAAACAAAAGGAGTATATTATATAGGGGGAGTATACCGAGTAGAGCAAGCAGAGTATCCAAGAGCAGTGAACTAAGTAGTGAATAGGACAACAAGAAAAGATCAAGAGCAGCACACAAAACATTGATCACCGAGCATGCAAAATCAGAGTTTTGTACAGTGTATCGATAAGGGGAGTATATCTAGATATATTATTTCATTGACTATTGTATATACTACCAGTATAGTCAAATTTTGCAAGTATATAGATTATTGAGTTATAACTTTGAAAGTAGTTTTTGTCAAACATCTCAACTAATGTCAAAAGGGGAGATTGTTACTACTTATCAAGTTGCCATTAGTTTTATGTTCAAAGTTATTCTATATACTCTAGTCAGTTACTAATACTGAGATATTCAGTCGGTATGAACAGTCTAAGTCGGTTACAGAAGAAAGTAGTCTTAGAGCGTAGTTTACACCGAGCTGTCTACCGAGTATCATTCCATTTCTACCGAGCAGCAAAGATGACACATCGAGTTGATATACACCGAGTGAAACGTGTTACCAAATTCATTGCACCTGGACATACATATGAAAATGTGTTACAAGATCGAGGCACATAGAACCGTTATCTCATTGGAAATTGCACTTAAAGATTGTGTATGATTTTGAGGTCACCTAACCAATGAAATATCTTGCATGGTTATTCATTCGATAAAACATATTTGTAAGATCGAAGCAATGAAAAGATCACCATCATAAGAGATCTATTTATACAGCATGAGTTAAGAATTAAAAAAGTGCGTGCATGAGTGTAAGAAGACTGTTACAGAGACACGGAGGTCACCGAGAAGGTTTTCAGAGAACAGTCAAAGAATAGAGTAAATAGAAGGGTTTACCGAGTTACTATATGGGTTACCGAGGTATGCTATAAGCAAGGTAATCTATTCTGAGCACATAGAATCTGCTATAACATTCTAGATGTAAAGTTGCAGATATTTGTAATGATTTATTGTAATATTTTGAAGTTGTAAGAGAATCCTTTAATAGGATAAAAGACTCTAATCAAGTCTATAAATTGTAAAGCCTCTAACCAGGTGTAGCATTTAGATTAAGTGCTGTAAAATCCTTTAGCAAGGTAGATCTAATAGATCTTCTTACTCCTAACAGGGTAAGCTATCAAAAATAGCTAAACATGTAGCTCTAACCAAGCACTCTTTATTATTGCAGTAGTGAAGTTGTGGGTACCATCCCCACCGTAGTTTTTCTCTCTAACCAAGAGTTTATGCATAACCAAAATATATGTGTTATGGAGTGAATCATGTATGATTGTTATCTATTTATTTTAGCTTTATATTATGTTACTGCACTATTTGGTTTATGCATAATAGTAAAGTTATTATCGAAGAAAAGTTTTAAAGTACTGATTCACCCCTCCCCTCTCATTACATTAGCTTTCCATATTGGGCCTAACACTCTCAAATGCCCTAAGTCCAAAAAATTGTCAAACTTTGACAAACTATTTCTCGCAATCCAGGACACATACATTTGATCTGTTTAAACCTATAGGGTCATCTGAGGCCTGTTTACAATGACCTATCTTGGTTTTTGAAGACTCGAAGCCATTTCCCATCGTAGCATTTTTTCAGTTGGTGCAAAAATCGTCAGATGCATGCAATGCAAGGTTGCAAGATAGGCTAAATTTTATTCCATTGGTCATGGGTACAAACCAATAACATAAGCACATCTAGGTGGGAAGGTTTATGGTAGGCATGCTCTTGTTGTGCCTCCTAGCTCGCTAGAACATCCAGAGCGATACCCCACCAGCATGATCTCTCAAGTGCCCTAGGTCCAAAAAATTGTCAAACTTTGATGGATTTTTTCTTGCAATCCAAGGGACTAAGATGCATATGATTGATTTGTTTGAACCTATAGGGTCATATGAGGCCCGTCTACAATGACTATCTTGGTTTTTGAAGACTCAGAGCCATTTTCACATGGTAGCATTTTTTCAGTTGGTGCGAAAATCATTAGATGCATGCAATCCAAGGTTGCAAGATAGGCTAAATTTGATTTCGTTCATCATGGGCATGAACCAAAAACACGAGCGCATCCGGGTGGGTGGGTTTACAATAGGCATGCTCCTGTTGTGCCTCCCAGCTTGCTGGAAGATCCAGAGCCATACAATAGGCATACACATGTACTCATAAATAGTTATACAAAATTTCAAGTATAACCAAAAATACAAAATGCATCACAAAATTCCATTTATGCAAAAATTTACATATACAAAAATTTATGTACACAAAAATTGGCATATATTTGAAAATTTGCCTCTAAAAATGGACAAAACAGCTCTTGGCTATTTAAATATACAAAAAAATTATTTAAAAATAAAATCATGGGCATTTATATATAATTTGGCATTTAAATATGTAAAATTCAACTTATGGTTGTCTAAATATACAAAATTTGGCATTTAAATATGTACAAATAAGCTCACGGCCATTTAAATATACAAAATTTTGCCTCTTTAAATATGAACAAATTAGCTCATGGACATTTATATACAAAAAATGAATATAGAACAATTCACCGATGATATAAACAAAATTCTCAAAATCATTCTACCCTGAACTGTAGAATCATTGTAATGCTCCAACAATTGAACACTTGTAGATGACCCAAAATCATCGAAGTGAGACTTTTGGATCATCTCTAACCCGTATTGTGTCAATTATTTCCACATGGTCGGATTCATGAACTTTCCACAAATTCTTGTTATGAGGTCTACCACGATACTTAATCAATTGAATATTTGTTGCAACAACAAGGTTGGAGAAATGAAGAATATGTCTATGTATTTCAAAGTCCTTGAACAAACAAACATCCAAATTCTTGATAGGGTATATCCTAAGCCATGTGCCTGTCATGACAACAGACCCTATTGGGTACTCAATACCCTCTCTATCAATGATTGTGGTTGTCTATTTTCTTTTAGGTTCAATACAACAACACAAAAAACAATCCATTCCTTATTCATTATTCTCTTCTGCAACAACTACGTACACATGACCTGCAATTTATAGAATGATAATTAATACCAAAAATAATGTGTGATGTAACAAAATGAGCCCAAAAAATTCATGCAAAAAAATCAATCAAAAAAATCACCTGGTTCGACTAGGTCGGATACATGGTTGAAATCCACTGATGCTTCCATCTGGTTTAATTGCAGTGCTTTGGGAACTTGATATGTATCAATTGGAACCAATGGTCTACAAGACCATTTGTCAACCCACTCTTGTGATTCACATTCTTCCCACAAAATATACATACATGAAGAGCAAAAACATACAATCTATCTAGTATAAATTACTAGTGAACTTGCATTTGAACTTCTAAATAAGTGTATTTCACTCGATCCTGCAACTGCACAACAACCTTGATAGTTTTTAATATTAGATTCACACAATTTTTGTTGCATCTATCAACTCAGCACCTCCTTCATACTTCAATTCTTCCCCAGTTAGGGATCTTTTTATGCACGCTCTTGCACCATCGTGCTCCCCCTTTCCATGTCCAGCCTCAGTGAAATTCCCAAAATGTTGTACACCACTTGTCACATGCATCTTAGTCAACCAATAGAACATCCTTGCATTCTTGAATTGTGAGGTGCAATTATCTGACCATATTATGTGTTGGTTGTATCATATGTTTCTTTACCTTAAATTATCATAGAAAACTTTAAAGCATCCTTGCACAAACTTTGAAAAATGAGTACAATCATCACTTATGTAGAAATGATACTCTATTACAACCTTTATATCCTCCTATGTGCTATCATTTGCATGCATGAATGCTATGTGTACAAAAATAGAAACTTGTGTAGAATGGTAATACATAGATTGCATTTCATTTTGAGGTTGTAGTGTATAATTTTCAGCAAAATCAATGATATAGACAATGGTACCAAGAGGAAATGTATCCTTGCATAACTTGAATTGCTCATCTAACCACCGAGCTCTATGTGTATGCATTATGTACTCATAAACTAGTTTCTCTTGAAACATTTTCATAAATTCAGCTACACATATATCATTTTTCACCAACTCACATCTCTTCAATTCTTTTCCATCTTTAACCCCATATGTGACTAGCTTGTATTTTCCAAAAGAAACTACTTTCTTACCAATTTCATTTGTGCTCTCTAAATGTACACATCTTGGTAAATATTTCAAACCATCACATGTAGCACAAGAACCTTTCAAACACATAATCTTATAATAAATGCAACGACCATGTCTTTTACATAGCACACTTGAAATAAATTCTCTCGGTGACTTAGGAGGTGCTTGTGTATTGCAATCCTGCAAAACATCATTAGAGTGCAAAGTACAACATATATGACGATAAATATGATAGTGCATGGAAAATTCAATATGTATCATACAACAACATGTGGTGTGTACATGATTAATCTTAACATAAAAAGGTTTTTCCATTTCAAAAAATCTTTGACTAATTCTCATTTGAGGAAACTTTTGAAGGAATCTTTCATAAAATTTTGTTTGATTCATATCCAAATGGTGTTTGGCATGTGGCTCATGATTTCTAGATCCAATTCGCCTTCTAACAATAGCTCTTTGGTTGGGCAAAACCCTTGTGTTGTCATTCCAAAACTTTTCAATTAATGTTCTTAGTGCATCAACAACAACCTTGTCTTTGCTGGTAGTCTACCTGAGAATGCCCAAAGAGAATTCTTGTTAGGATACTCTATTTTCTCCTACCTCTTTAATTCTTTATGTAATGTTGTCCTACTTATGTTTAATGACTTACTTGTTTTTCTTATCAAACGATATTTTTTTATTTTCTTTCTCATTATGGTTAACATAATAACACATTGAGTAACATTAGAATCTTTAGTATGTGATTTTGAACCAATAGCTTGATATGCATCAAATAGATTTCTCACAATAGTTGTTTCACTATTACTTTTCAATGATCTTAGACCTAGAATTTTCATTGTCTCTCTAAAATTCAAATTTTTAATCATTTCAACAATTAATTTGCATCTTCCAGTTTGATTTAAGTTTTCAAAATAGTGTTTCCATATTCTTTTAACCATTCTTCTACAAGTTCCTTCATTTATTTTATCGAGCATTGGCTTCAAAATATTCTCATCGATGTCAATTAGATACTTAGGTTTCCTACAAATAATTCTAGGAGGTGTTAACATTGGTGCATTGCGTGCATTAGGTAGATTCATCGCATCAAATTGATCTCATGTATGTTCATCATTTGATTGATTATTCATTGTGGTCTCTTCTTCAATTGCATTAGGTTCATTAGGTAAATCAAATGTTGTTGGTGCATCTTTATCATTTATTTGATTATTGATTGTGATTTCTTCTGCAATTGCATTAAGCTCATTTGGTACATCTAATTAAGATGTTGTAGATGACATACCTTCTTGTCCCATTGTTCTTAGTTCACATAATTGCTTCATATGTTGCCTTTGTCTTTCCTTTTCAGCCTCTCATTGTTAGATTGTTCCTTGCTTGTTCTTTCCCATCGTTAATAATGATTTTCCTAAATAGAATCATTTTGCACTAATTAGAACAACAATTAAATCATTTGAAATCATGAAAAATAAAATTTCCCTCACTTTGACATATAAAACTATCACATAATCGCAGTATCAGTTGTAGTGGGGCCTTCAACGACTTCAAAAACTCCTTTTCTGATCATTGTCCAAATAAAAATATGTGCAATAAATGCATATGGGTTATGTTTAGTTAACCTGTACGTGTAATTAGTCCCTAAAAATATTTCAATAGGGCAATGTTCATAATTCCCATTCCCATAACCTGTACGTGCTTTTTATGTTGAAAAACCCATACACGTTTTTTATGTTAAAAAACCACAGCCCCGCAGGGCTGTGGGCCCCCTTCCGCACATCCCTTGTGGGAGTACGGTAACCACCACACTCCTACAAGGGATTTAGGGAGGGGGGCCACAACCTTGCGGGGTGGCCATCATGCTTGCGAGGCTGCAATAGGTACCTCTCAACCCAGTAGGGCTATGGGTCCCCCTCCCCAAATCCCTTGCGGGAGTACGATTGTTACAACACTCCCGTAAGGGATTTAGGGAGGGGGGCCCTCATCCTTGTGGGGATATGGGGTCCCTACCCCACCCCCCTTTTTGTAAATAATAATAATAATAATAATAATATAAAATTAAAATTAAAATAATAAGAGGGAGAGAGGGAGAGAGGGAGAGAGAGAGAGAGAGAGAGAGAGGATGGGAAAGGAAGGGAGATAGAGGGGGGAGGGAGAGAGGGAGAGAGAGAGGGTATGGAGGAAGGGAGAGAGAGAGAGAGGGTATGGAGGAAGGGAGAGAGGGGGAACATACTGGTTTATTATTTTCATCCTTGAACCTGATGCTCACTCTCAGGGGATGATCTGAACTTATTTTTCTAGCTAGTATTAGCATTGCTTTTTATATTGTAATAACGGTTCATCATGCCCCTTAGGACACCATATGATCCCTTAGGACACCATATGACCCCTTGGGACACCATTAGACCCATAAGGACACCATATGACCCCTTAGGACACCATATAATGCCTTAGGATATCATATGGTCCTACTTGGGGTCATATGGTGTGCTAAGGGATCTTATGGTGTCATTGGGGGTCATGTGGGGTCCTAAGGGGTCACATGATGTCTTTAGGGGTCACGTGGGGTCCTAATTGTGCCATGCATGTGTTACAACACAATATGATCCCTTAGGATATCATACATGGTCCTAAGGGGTCCTAATGGGCCTGCACATGTTAGAACAACATATGACCCCTTAGGACATCATAAGACACCTTAAGATATCATATGGTCCTAATATGGTGTCCTTATGGGTCTTTGGGGTCCTAATGGGGCCACACATGTGTTAGAACACCATATGACCCCTTAGGACACCATACTATCCCTTAGGACATCCTATGGTCATAAGGTGTCGTTAGGGGTCTTGTGGGGTCCTAATGGGTCTGCACATGTGTTCGAACACCATATGACCCCTTAAGACACCATAGGACCCCTTAGGACATTAAGGAGCATGTGGTGTGCTAATGGGTCATATGGTGTCGTTAGGGGTCATGTGGACTCATAATGGTTTCACACGTGTTATAACACCATATAACTCACTAGGACACCATATGACCCCTTAGGACATCATATGCTCCTAAGGGATCATGTGGTGTGCTAAGGGGTCACATGATGTTGTTAGGGGTCACGTGGGGTCCTAATTAGGCCACGCATGTGTTACAACACCATATGACCCCTCACAAAACCATATGACCCCTTAGGATATCATACATGGCCCTAAGGGGTCATATGGTGCCATTGGGGGTCATGTGGGGTCCTAATGGGCCTGCACATGTATTAGAGCATCATATGACCCCTTAGGACAACATATGGTCTTAAGGGGTCATATGGTGTGCTCAGAGACCTTATATGATGTCATTAGGGGTTATGTGGGGTCCTAAGGGGGAGAGAGAGGGGGAGAGAGAGAGAGAGATTTAAAGAGGGTAGGAATACAATGTACTAAGATATTGAGAGACTATATATGC